>NC_082389.1:4502542-4522542 GCF_031168955.1 Gadus macrocephalus
AAAAGGCTAACCCATTGATCAGATTTTTCATCAAAACGTTTTGAGTAATGTATTCTGTAAAAATAACTTTTATTAAATTATGGATGATAGGGACGGACTTAAGATGGACTAATGTCCACTCTGGAACAAAACGTTTACTGTGTAATGTTTTGTGACAATTTTTGTGAGTGGACGTACAGGAAGGCATACCTCAACACAGCGTTGTTCACAAACACAGCACCTGCTTTTGTAAGTTTGGGATCAAACCTTTATTGTTTCAAAACTCTAATATCTTTTACAATACAGTCATTATTGTTACATTTGTGATTTGATGGATAATGTACAATGTCCTCCGATGATGATGAAACACAAGTCACATGGTTATTCCTTTCTACATATCAATATGTTTATGACGCGAGAAGTGTGTGCTGTTGTGTTTTATATATATATACACCTTATTTCTGACAGCTCAATGACTTCCCTTTTGAAAATCAACAGAAAAGCATGGGCAAGGGTGAGTGGGGGTAGGCGGGGTTTATTTGAAAGTGCATTTCAAGGATTGCGATGACGACAGGTCGTGGCCGGTCGCTCATAACATACGTCTCGGGACTACCGGAGCGCCATACTGCATTGTGGGTAACAAACAGCCTTTACTACATATTTCAAACTACAACATTTATCTGGATAAGTAAATCAAATAAAAATATCAGTATGCATGCCATGAACATTCCTCCATTAACATTTATAATAAATGGATCTTTTTCATTTTTGAATTATGCAGATTATGATACAGTATTTACCACAATAAAGGACAAATCGCTGATAAATGGAAACTAATATCGACATCCAAATACTTTCTTTTTTTTCTTTTTTTCGTTCATCCACCCACACACACACACACACACACACACACACACACACACACACACACACACACACACACACACACACACACACACACACACACACACACACACACACACACACACACACACACACACACACACAGGCCTGTACACCAGTGAACAGGGCGACCGCCTCATAAAGCAAAAGTTTGGTCCACATGAACGTGAGTAAAAAAAAAAAAAAAAAAGATTACGGAAAAAAAGTGAGGGCAGGTGGGATCCTTTTGAAAAGATAAAATAACCAAATAGTATGACACGCTTCATTCAATTTTCACCGCCTTTCAATTATGAAGTAGAGATTCGCTTCAAAATTCAGAGAACGTATGCAATATCCATACGTCACATACATCACACGCAGACGGCCGATCAGACCTTCCGGTTCCACGGTACCGCCTTTACCCGGTAGAACTTGGTTCCCAGGGGGACTTTGAAGCGGTTCTGGGCCTGCAGTGAGAGAGGGACACACGCGGCCTGGGTCACACACACAGAGGAAGCTGCGGATCACACGGCAGGGGGCTCGAGGGCTACGTCCGTACTCTACCTTTTTAGCTTGACAATATTCCTTCTCCATCACCTTCCCGAGCACCCATGGCCTTCTGGACGTGCCCGACGCTGGAGGTCAGGAGAGAGACGAGGCATTGATGACGGCCGCGCACAACGGCCTCATATTATAACGAACACGACCGGTTACAAGCTCACGAACGCAGTGCAGTGTCGAGCTTCAAGATGCACAACCAAATGAATGCATACAATAAATATGCATCCATGGAATAATTATGCAAACACACAATATATACAACTAAATATATTAATTGTGTAAATACCCAATATGTAACCCATAAATACATACATAGAATAATTGTGTAAACACACAATATGTCAACCAATAAATACACATAGACATAGAATAATCGTGTAAATACATAATATATAACCCATAAATACATACATACATGGAATAATTGTATAAACACCCAATATGTAAACCAAAAAATACATCTAGGATCATTTTGTATTTTTTTTTTACGTTTTTCTAAGTGAAAAATGTCCCCTTTAGCAGCCATAAACCCCGGCCCGTTCCAGCCTGATTAAAGCGTCACACGACAGCAGTAGCGCGCGACGCAGCGAGCGAGCGAGCGAGGCAGACCTGGCTTCAGGTCCAGCGCGGACAGGGACTCCGAGTGGAGGAAGTAGAGGGTGGGGCCCACGGTGAACAGCACGTAGTTGTCGTGCCTCTCGTCCAGGATGATGAGCACCAGGTCGCCCACCTGGAAGCTTCAGGATGGGGGGGGGGGGGGGGAGAGAGAGGGGGGGGGGGGGGGGACAGGAAGTGAGCATGACCGGGGTCATCGTGTTCCCTCCGTACCGACGACCACGCGTCGACACAACGGGTTTCAGTGTGTGTGTGTGTGTTTCCTCCGAAAGCGACTTGGTGGTGTTTGAGATGCAGGTCAGTAGGTGGGAATCGAACCCAGAACCTTTGGTTCTGGGAGTCCGGCACCCTAGCCATCCGCCGCGGTGTTGAGTGGGTCCACTTACTCTCTGATGGCGATCTTCTCCGAGTGACGAGAGGAGACGGATGACATGCTCTGGGACATCTAGGTGCCAGGGAGAAAAAATAACAGGAATTTTAGATACACCAGGGCCCTAGGTTTGAACTGGTAATCACTCTTGTGTATTATTTTGTTAAACTCAGGTTTATACAAAGCCATTTGAATAGATATGCTAGATTGACAAATCACAGGATTTTACCCGCGATAAAATCAACCCAGGAAAACCCAAACAAAGTGGCTTCTAAATGACATTGATTTACTCTCACGATGCGTTTTTCCACTCCGGGCTAGTTTATGCCTTTGGCTTTCAACGTTTCTTTGATGCTACTGCCACCCAGTGGCGGTGGCGCCACACAGCACCCCGGTACAAAGCACCAATTAAAGACGGGGTAACGAGACCTACCAGTCGCTGGCTGAGACGCTTGTTTTCTTCTTCCTTCATGTGCAACGTCTGCGGGGAAACACGGGGAAACGTTGATTTAGACGTGGCCATGGGAACAGACGGCCGTTTGCGCCGTACAGAGCCAAAGTGTAAAGCAGGCAGTTTAGAAGTGGTCGTGAATTCACCCTTTCAAGAAGGATTATCCTCTGCTTCTCCTCAGTCATCAGAATGGTGTCACTAGGGAGAGAAAACAAATATTTCTCTCTGAGAAATATCAAGAATTCTTATCAGTGTATTGTCATTAAGGTTTGCATTCAATATCACAACAACAAGGGTTTAAGGGGCAGACTGAACCTGATTAATTGTACTCATTAAAACAGACTCTCTGTCTAATCCTAAACTGCCCTGTACTGTCCTTAATGGATCGGTTCCAGTCCATATAGGCCGGGCTGACAGAGGCCGGGCTGACAGAGGCCGGGCTGACAGAGGCCGGGCTGACAGAGGCCGGGCTGACAGAGGCCGGGCTGACAGAGGCCGGGCTGACAGAGGCCGGGCTGACAGAGGCCGGGCTGACAGAGGCCGGGCTGACAGAAGCCGGGCTAAACAGAGGCCGGGCTAAACAGAGGCCGGGCTAAAGAGAGGCCGGGCTAAAGAGAGGCCGGGCTAAAGAGAGGCCAGGCTGACAGAGGCCGGGCTAACAGAGGCCGGGCTAACAGAGGCCGGGCTAACAGAGGCCGGGCTAACAGAGGCCGGGCTAGACAGAGGCCGGGCTAGACAGAGGCCGGGCTAGACAGAGGCCGGGCTAGACAGAGGCCGGGCTAGACAGAGGCCGGGCTAGACAGAGGCCGGGCTAGACAGAGGCCGGGCTAACAGAGGCCGGGCTAACAGAGGCCGGGCTAACAGAGGCCGGGCTAACAGAGGCCGGGCTAACAGAGGCCGGGCTAGACAGAGGCCGGGCTAGACAGAGCCCGGGCTAGACAGAGGCCGGGCTAGACAGAGCCCGGGCTAGACAGAGCCCGGGCTAGACAGAGGCCGGGCTAGACAGAGGCCGGGCTAGACAGAGGCCGGGCTAGACAGAGGCCGGGCTAGACAGAGGCCGGGCTAGACAGAGCCCGAGCTAGACAGAGCCCGAGCTAGACAGAGCCCGAGCTAGACAGAGCCCGGGCTAGACAGAGGCCGGGCTAGACAGAGGCCGGGCTAGACAGAGGCCGGGCTAGACAGAGCCCGAGCTAGACAGAGCCCGAGCTAGACAGAGCCCGAGCTAGACAGAGGCCGGGCTAACAGAGGCCGGGCTGACGGCGTTCATTCCTCAGTGAGGGCGGAGTCTCTTACTGCATGGCCACCATGCTGGCCTCCACGGCCGATTCCACGCGGTCATGCTCCTCCTCCCCCACCGGCATCACCGAGGCCAGGCGGTCGGGGTCGCCCGGGAACTCGGGGGCCCCGTACCCAGCCGCCGTGGCCCCGCCCTCGCAGGGCTCCTGGGGGGCCGGGTGGTGGGCGGGCGGCGGGTGATGCTGCGAGGTCATGAAGGTGGAGGAGATGAGGGCGGAGCTACGCATGCGGTTCAGCTCCTCCTCCAGGTGCTTCTTCTCCTGCATGACGCTGGCGCGGTCCTCCGACAGCATCTCGATCAGGGCTGGGGACGGACGGACGGGAGAGACCAAGGGGAGACAGGGGGGGAGAGACAGAGGGAGACAGGGAGACAGTGGGAGAGATCGAGGGAGACAGGGGGAGAGACAGAGGGAGACAGTGGGAGAGATCGAGGGAGACAGAGGGAGACAGTGGGAGAGACAGGGAGACAGTGGGAGAGATCGAGGGAGACAGTGGGAGAGACAGAGGGAGAGACAGTGGGAGAGACAGGGGGAGAGACCGAGGGAGACACAATGGGAGAGACAGAGGGAGACACAATGGGAGAGACAGAGGGAGACACAATGGGAGAGACAGAGGGAGACACAATGGGAGAGACAGAGGGAGACACAATGGGAGAGACAGAGGGAGACACAATGGGAGAGACAGAGGGAGACACAATGGGAGAGACAGAGGGAGACAGTGGGAGAGAAAGAGGGAGACCGTGGGAGAGACAGAGGGAGACAGCGGGAGAGACAGAGGGGAGAGACATGGGGAGAGGGGGAAGAGACATAGGGGAGGGACAGAGGGAGAGGGGGGAGAGTGGGGAGTAACAGGAGGGGGAGAGATGAGGGGGAGAGAGAGGGGTAGACAGAGGGGAGAGACGGGTCAGCATGGCGTTCACCAGGGATGTTCAGCAGCAGTGGAGCTGGGACGTACCACCGCATCCTTAATGCACACACTTACTCCCCCTCCCTTTGGGGAGGGTGGAGGAGACCTCATACGAATCTACCCCCAACAGGGGCCACTCCACCCTCCCGCTTGGGGAGGGTGGAGTGGACCTCACAGAGGCTCCAGACGGGGTCGGCGGGGGCGGACCTACCTTTGTCCGTCTCCTGCTGCTGGCTGACCTTCCTCAGGCTCTCCGTGAGCTCCTTGATGACCTGCTCCTTCTTCATCTTCTCCCGGGTCAGCACCGTGTTGAAGTTGGTCTGCGGAGGGCGCAGCTGTACAATCAATTTTTCTGACTGTCTTTCTACGATAAGAACTGGTTGTTTTCCTTCCAAGCCGCTAAACATAGTATATTTACAGTGTATTTACAGTTATACAGGCAGTGGGGGTCTTGCTCAATTACAACCGCTAGTGCTTAATTACCCTGCACGCAACTATCATGTTTACGCAAGGTTACCACAGCATTCCACCACAGCATTCCATGTTGTGTGAACGCATCTATAATTACAACCCAAACACACACACACTAAAACACGCGTACACAAACAAGGCTAGAAATAACTTGACATTTTAGGGCGTGTGTCAACACGTGAAGCAATGTTTACTAAATGTCTGGAGGGCTGTAAAATAAATTATAACGAAGCTTAAAATAACAAATGCCGTTTAACTTCCATCATCACATGGAGACGCAACTAATCCACCTTTATTCAACGCTTCAGTGCCGACGTGCCTTTCACTCGACAGGTGCGCCGCTCCCCGTCTAGACCAGACAGCTCTTCAGACCCGTCACTCTCACTCTCTCGCTCTCTCCGTACCTGCTGCTCGGCGATGAGTGACGTCTTGAGGTTCTGCATCTCCTGGTCCTTCCTCCTCGCCAGCAGCTCCATCTGGCTCTGCAGGGAGGCGCGCTCCTGCTGCAGCCTCTCCTGCAGCGCCGAGTCCAGGGACAGCGGGGAGGCCGCGGCCGGGGCGCCACCGACACCCTCCGCCAGCAGGGCCTGGCCCTCCTCCCCCCTGGACGACACCGCGGAGCAGGAGGGGAGGGTTAGGTGGTACGCATCAGGAGGGGAGGGTTAGATGGTACAGAGGGGAGGGTTGGATGGTACGGAGAGGAGGGATAGATGGTACGGAGAGGAGGGATGGATGGTACAGAGGGGAGGGTTGGATGGTACAGAGGGGAGGGTTGGATGGTACAGAGAGGAGGGTTAGATGGTACAGAGGGGAGGGATGGATGGTACAGAGGGGAGGGTTGGATGGTACAGAGGGGAGGGTTGGATGGTACAGAGGGGAGGGTTGGATGGTACAGAGGGGAGGGATAGATGGTACAGAGGGGAGGGTTGGATGGCACAGAGGGGAGGGTTGGATGGCACAGAGGGGAGGGTTGGATGGCACAGAGGGGAGGGTTGGATGGTACAGAGGGGAGGGTTGGATGGTACAGAGGGGAGGGTTGGATGGTACAGAGGGGAGGGTTGGATGGTACAGAGGGGTGGGTTGGATGGTACCGACGGCATGGCCCAGCCACAGGCGGTGAATGATAACAGGGAGCACATTGAACCATCAACAGCATCGTTTGTTTTGGTTTTCATACGATCGGAAAAATTTGATCCCCGTCTTAGTTCGTCCTCTTGGGGGATATTTGACTCGCGTACTAGCTCAGAAACTAACACAATGGTGATTTTAGGGAGCAGAACATAGACTCGGAGTAACTACTGCAGTAGTTAATCCGTTTTACTGAAAGAGAAACCAATAAAATAAATCGTTAATGTTCTGGAATCAATGTTACGAGATTCGCTTCCCGAACACGTACCTGCTCGACGACTTGCTCTCGTGAAGTTCAGTCTCAAGTGTCTGAATTCTGTCCAACAGCCTCGCCTCCAGCTCCTTCTTCTGCGCCTCCAGTTCCTGAACCTTGGAGGCCTCCTCCTCCTCTTCCCTCTCGCTGCCCCGCCGGGCCTCCGCCTGCCGCTCCGCCTCCTCCTGCAGCTTCTGGGACAGCAGGTCGTTCTCCGCCTGCGTGTCTGCGCTGGCGCTCCTGAGCTCCGCCTCCTGCTCCTGGGACCGCCGTAGCTGCTCCGCCTTCTCCTGCTGCAGGGCGGCGACCCTCTGGCCCAGCTCCTTCTCCCTCTCCTGCCGCTCGGCGTCGGCCCCCTCCGCCTCCGCCGCCCGCCGCTGCAGGGCGGCGACCTCGGCGCGCAGGCCGCCGCTCTCCACCTCGTGGCGCTCCACCAGCTCCGAGATGCAGTGGTCCTTCTCCCGCCGCATCAGGGCCCGGAGCTCCGAGAGGCCCACCTCGTGCTCCTCGCCGCGCCGCCGCAGCTCCTGTCCGAGCGCCGCCAGCTCGGCGCGCAGGCCGCCCGTCGCCGCCGCCGCCACCCGGAGCTCCGCCACCTCCGCCTGCTGCACCCGCGCCTCCGCCAGCGACCGCGTCACCTCCTCCGCCTCCGACTCCTTGAGGGCCAGCTCCACCTCCAGCTTGCAGCGCAGGTCGGCCAGCTCGGCGGCGCGGGCCTCCAGCTCGCCGATCTGCCCGTCCTTCTCGGCCAGGGCGGCGGCCAGCGCGGCGGCCGCCTCGCTCAGCTCGCCGCGGTGCGCCTCGCTCAGCTGCTCCTGCGCCTCCCGGTGCCGCCCGGAGAGCAGCCCCAGCTGGGCCTCGTGCTCCCGCCTCATCTCGTCCTCCCGCTCCTTCAGGTGGCAGCGCTCCGCCCCCTCCAGCGCCTCGCGGAGCTCCCGCTGGCCCCGCTCCGTCGCCGAGCGCAGGCTCTCCAGCTGCCCCTCCAGCGAGCCCCGGGCGGCGGCGAGGCCCTGGATCTCCTCCGCCTGCTCCCGGACCGTCTGCTCCAGGGCCCGCGCCCGCTCCGCGTGGTCCGCCTCCGCCCGCGCCCGCCGCTCCCCCTCGCCCTCCAGCCGGGCCAGCTCCGCCTGCTTGTGGTCCAGCAGCGCCTCCAGCTCCAGCATGGCCCGCTGCACCTCCTTCACGCCGGCCTCGTGGCCCTCGTTCTCCCGGGTCAGCGCCTGGACGCGCGCCTCCAGCTCCTGCCGCAGGAGGAGCAGCTCCCGCCGGTGGCGCTCGCCGGCCTCCTGCTCCTGGGCCGGCCGCATGCCGTCGACGGCGCCGCGCACCTCGAGGCACATGGCCCGGAGGCCGAGGCCGAAGTCGCGCTGCTCCCTCAGCACCAGGCCGCGGAGGTGGCGCAGGTCGTCCTTGACGCTGCGCAGGTCGCCCTGCGACTCCTCCGCCGCGACGCGGTACCGCTCCGCCGCCCGCTCCAGCGCCGCCGCCCGGGCGTTCTCCATCTCCAGCGTGGTGCAGTCCAGGATGCGCTTGTTGTCGATGGCGTTGATGACCGACGAGTAGAGGGACTCCGCCATCATCTCGGGGCTGGTGGGGTCGCTGAGGGCGGCGGGCGAGCACAGGGCGGCGCCCTCCATCACAAACTCGTTGACGGCCGACATGAAGTCCGACTCGGGGCTCTCGGCCAGGGAGTCCAGGTCCAGGGAGCCCTGCTGCAGGACCAGGTCCATGTTGGGGTGGCCGATGGTCTCGAAGTCGAAGGTCTGGGCGTCGATGCTGTCCGGGGACAGGTCCTCCGCCGGGGGGGGGGGGGGCTGGCCCGGGACGGAGGGGCTCTTGAGGTTGAGGGAGGGCGTCTTGGAAGAGGAGGTGGGGGTGGTGGAGCCGGGAGTGCCATCGGACTGCGGGGTCATCGCGGCCGACCGCTGCCCGCTCTGGCTGCAGGAGGCCTGGAAGGAGAAGGTCCCAACGAGTCGATTATTTTAACGTGTTAATATGAAACGCAGCTTGAACACATTTCGGAATTTGTGTTTGGATTGAGCAAGATGTTGCAATTCAGAGCAATTGATCAATAGATTGCGCTTCGGGATTGAAGAAGATTTCAAGAATTATGACAAAGACTCAATCTCAAGTCATCCATAAAATATTAAGATAACTAGAGAAAATAAACTCTTCCACCAATAAAAAGGTACACTTTATCACTATTTAAACGTAAAATATGTAACGCATCTTGAACACATTTTCGAATTTTTGTTTGAGTCAAGCACGATATTCTTTGAATGGAATTCACAGAATGGGAGCACGCAAACAGAGCAGCATATGGCCACACGTCGATTCCCCCAATGGCTACTTCCCCTTTATCTGTACATCGTTAATAATTGAACCGTCAGCCACTGAGAGAGTGACATAGATAAGGGGGAGGGGGGTTCTGCGAGTCGAGAGGAGGTCCAGAGACATAGATAAGGGGGAGGGGGGTTCTGCGAGTCGAGAGGAGGTCCAGAGACATAGATAAGGGGGAGGGGGTTCTGCGAGTCGAGAGGTGGTCCAGAGACATAGATAAGGGGGAGGGGGTTCTGCGAGCCGGGAGGTGGTCCGTAGTACCCTCTGTTCGTTCAGCAGGTCGGTGATGGTGCGCGACATCTCGTCCATGCTCTGGGCAGCCTGGACCAGTTGGTGTAGCACGGCCACGTGACGGTTCAGAGGCTCGAAGTCACACAGTGTGGGAACCCTGAGGGAACATCCAGAGCTACGTTTATAGAAAGGTCATGTCAAATATTAAACTGGTGCAATCATCGAAATGATCAATTATCAATTATGATTTATACATCATAAAGCTAGGGGTAGGCAACTTTAGACAAACCAGCCGGAGCAAGCTTGATTTTGAAAGTACAAACAACAATAAAAAAAAACTCTTCAGGCCTCCCTCCAATTAATACAATTATAAAATAGATTAGAGAAGGTTGATTTTTTTCTTTATCATTATTTCCCCATCAACTGGTCGCAGAGTTGGTCGAATTTCCGACAACCAGGATTTATTGTGTTGACTACAGCCCTCCTCACTGGGAGGTAGACCAACATGAGGGCTGATTACAGGCCTGTGAACGCCACAGAAACAAGATTGGTTGCTTTTTTGGGTCAGAGCCTCTGATAAATAGATTGCTGTTGGGATTTGAGGAGAACTTCAAGAATTATCATCAAGAATCCTTCTCAATACATCCATAAAGTAATAAGTTGCCTAGAGAAAAGACAGCCAAGACAACTCCCCCGGCCATATGGTAAACTATATCACAGTCACATCTACGTCTGTTATCATGGGCGTGATTCAAGACCGTTACTCACATGAGGAAGGGTTGCACCTCGGTGGGACAGCAGGACTTCAGGTAGTGCAGATCTTCCAGGGAGATGTCAGGAAGCTCGTAGTCAAACCTTCTGGGCTTTCGTGTCTGAGAACAACAGCGGTTACATTAAAATTGCAAAAAAGTTCCCGTGGACGTTACGGATCTTTTCTGTGTGGAAATGCAGACTTACGCAAAACGATGTCGGAGGCCAGGAATCTAGTCCTCTGAACAGACGATTTCTGAGAAACGACCTCCCTGAAAGGCAAGAAATTACGATTTAGAAAGGGAAATACAATTTTGGGCGCATTTTACACCAGCCATACAATTTTAACCACCTGGGACTAGTGAACGCATACTTACTAAACAGCTTCCCAAACGTTTCTCTTTTGAACTTCTCTGCCTCGTAAAGCTGCTTCCCGTCTTTGACAAGAGCACAGGCCCACTGAAAAGAGCGAGAGAACATAACGGTTTGAATTCTTGGCAATTCAACTCCTATTACAGTACGTTCTAGTCAAGATAAAAAACCCAACATAATTTAATGAAAACATGTGGAGACAGCTTTCCCTCAGCTCATGTCTGAAGATTGAAGCTGCCAAAATGTGACAACTTTTTCCTTCTATGAATTCAGAAAGTCAGTATTAATTGAATGAACAAGATTGTCGATTCACCCATCTGTGTGGTGAGGAACTGCAACACTATAAAATATGCCGAGTGAACAATCAGCTCCATTGGCTGAAAATCAATAAGATCTAATTTGAAAATAAACAACGTTACTGCCAATTCCGAAGTTGTAATTCAGTTGGCCAGAGGTAACTCTGGTGTACTTTTCCACCTAGATTAGGACGGTGTAACCCCCAGAGAGAGTGCTGTCCTGTCCTACCCCTGCCCCCCCACTGTCGACCCTGCCTGAAGGGTTTCTACACCGCATTGCAGCGGTTCGCTAGTACAGTTGTTCAGAGTTCACCTACACTCTGCATAGCCTCACCCCCCCCCCCCCCCCCCACACACACCCTCTTACGCAGTTATTGCATGTTGTACGTCGCTTAATGTACACACTTATTGTATGTTGTACGTTCTGGCACTTAATGTATGCACTTATTGTATGTTGTACGTCCTTGCACTGAAAAAAAAAATCTTAACATTGTGTAGCATCTTATCCTAGCTAGTTTTGTAGCATACGGTGAATGGGTTACCCTGGCGATTGTTAGTGCTGGGCACTTGGTTCAATGAACATCCTTACTGAACCGACAGAGACCACACGACTGCCAACTCCGAGGTTGTAATTCAATTGGCCGACAGGGACACATTGTCGTTTCTCTTCTTCTGACAAATGTACTTATTGTAAGACTCTTTGGACAAAAGCGTCTGCTAAATGCCCTAAAAAGGTAAATGTACAGTACCTCTCGGTAGTGGCGTATGAACATCTTCCTGCGCACCACCTCCACCACGGCCAGACAGTACATCTGGGGCACGGTGCTGAGGGCCTCCACCACCCTGACTCGCTCCAACAGCTCCACCAGCAGCCGGAACAGGGCCTGCAGCTTCTCTCCGTCCTGGTCGGCGTGGAGCATCACGTAGCAGCACCATCTGAGGTGGACGTCATCATAGCACACGCACACACACACGAGAAACAATGTTCATGACTTGTTATCACAGAGGCTGTGATCGAGTTACCGACGGGTTAAGGGAAAGGGAACAGGAATACGTTTTTTACATCCAATAATGTTATTAAGGATTATCAAGGTGTAACTGAATCATCAGAAAACGATGCTCCGTTTAATCTAACACTTCAAATTATGTCCCGTGAAATATCAAGGGATTTCAGTTTGTCGGTTTGTTTCAAGCTAATTTCATGGGTTGATCTATTTCCCCTTTTGGCTACGTTGCCAAGGGTACAGTCATTCGGTCCGAGGCAGTGACCAATCACCATGCAGGCGCATTAACGGCAGCTGAATGAAGCTTTAGTTGTCCCAAAAGTATTTCGGAGACAGAGTTTATCAGCTGACATTGAGATGCATATTAATATAATATTTGACATATTCCCTAAAATGTGATATTCATTAAGGATGCAGTAGAAACATTTCTCTTATTGTTATTTTACTATTTTTAATCCATGCCCATCACATTTAACCATGGAAATAAAATAAGAAAAACAAAGACTTGATGCTTTACTTGAGTCGGACTTGGAGATTGTTTGCTAGTTCTTGTTTGGCAGTGGTGCATTTTTGTTTGATGTCCAGCAGCTTCCTGTGGTTGGTCAACATGATCATCAGCTGGTTGGCGTGACTCAGACACAAGTCTGGCAGAACAGATGTATCCTTCAGGTTCTCCGCACGCTTCTGGTTGGCCAGGAATCCCTGTGAGATTCCAAAGCAAAAAGAACATGCACACGCATTACGCACCAACTGTGCAGAACTAGATAAACAGGAAGGAAAAAAACAAGCTTCTTTTGAGTTTCCACCCTTTGATAAGGGGCATTTGAAAACACGCCCGCTTCCTTGTTCCGCTTACCTGAGCAAGTTCTTTCTGTTCATTGACCAGCTTCTTGCAGCTCGCAATCATTTGGTCTAGCGCGTACAACCGGTCTTCAAGCCCTTTGATGGCTTTCATGTTTTGATTATCCAATTTGGCAATGGTGTCTTTGCAATCTGCCAAGAAGGGCTGGATGATCCGCGGGTCAAGCTGCAAGACATATCATATCAATAGGGACTCCCTGCTTTCTTTAAAGAAAAGCTGGGAATAAATCTGGCCGATTCAACAGCGGCCGAGCGCATTCACCAAAGAGCCACGTACCCGGTTGATGGAATCCAAACACTTCCTCACGACGGACTCCACGTCGTTGGGCCTGTCTTGTACATTGATCCAGTCCAGTAGTGTTACATTAAAGTTGGGAGGAAGGGCCATCTCCGGGCTGTCGTCCTCCTCTTCCTGCAGAGCCGCTCGGAGCCCGCCGCTGTCAGTCATTTCGTTGGTTCCCTGGTCGCTAGGAGACCCAGATGCGGTTGCCGCGGGGGCCGAGAAGGACGCGGGTAACTTGGTGGGTCTCTGAGGGCCGCGGAGGATGGAGTCGGTGGACTTCTCCCCCTCCGTCTCGTCGGAGTCCTTGTCCGGGGTGGAGGTGGACTTCTCGACGATCTCCCTGTAACTGTGTCTGGTCAGACATTCCAGCAAAGGTATCTTTGCCATGACGGAGACCGCAGTACCGAGCCTGCAAGCAAAACAAAGCACATTGTTGGCATGAGATATAAAAATCTAATAAGTACTATCAGAAATAGACAAAATATGGTCGCCATATTGTCGCCCTTCCTCGTGCGATACAATTATTTTAAGAATTGCTTTTGCATTTTAATGCTTTATTCCTGAAGAGTCGGACAGGAAATATGGCCCCAAATTTCGATATATTAATAATAAAATAATAATTTCCCTGCTCCTCGAGGTGAAGCTCCACAAGGGCTGGGCAATAATTCAATAACGATTATTAATCGAGATAAAACTCAAGTCGATTACAACGATAAGCATTAGACATAAATGCTCGAAAAAAAAAAAGTTCTACAAACATTTGAGATTGTTGCCTCCCTGCCAAAGGAGTTTGATTTGATAGTCACTCACAGATCTTTTAGTTTTAAACACATTATTTTATGTAGAATAATATCTGGTTTTACAATGTTTTCATTTTGCACTTACGTAAGCACTACGTAGTTCATATTTTATATATTAAAGTTCAGTTCATGTGCCAGGGCCTTTGTTCATCCACTTTTTTACTTTTTATGCATTGGTTGTGCCTCTACAAGATTTAAGATGTTTTCTGAAGCCCTGTTAAAGGAGTTTAATGTGAAAGAAGTCAGAGCTTTTATTTTTATTTACATTATTTTCAATAGGTTACAAGGCAAGCTACCTCATAAAGTTATTTTGGGGGGAGATAAAACATGTTTGTGAAGTTAAATGTTTATATTTAAATGTGATCAAATGTTATCTTATCACAAATATGGTAATAAACAAAAGTGTATGGTTGAACTAATGAACACTCTGTTTTCTTCAGGCTTAAGCAGTATCAAATTATATATCGTGATCAATATCGAAAAAATAAACAGATAATCATTTTTGCAATATCGCCCAGCACTAAGCTCCACACATGAATGAAGGAAACTTGAAAGGAAGTTAACCAACCAAAGATGAGTAACTGAAAAACGGGTTCTATTATGGCTCTATTTTGCTAGTATGTATCGTAGTATGTATTCTATGTACAACAATATATGCAATCTGATTGTGAATGTCATTCATTTTAACAAGCATAAACTAACATAACATCATTAAATCTCCACCAAATGAATGCTTTTGAAGCATAAAAAATAAAATAATAATAATCTGTTGGTTGCCCGCTGGGTGGTGTGGCTAGACATCCTAACCCTACACCCGTTCGTCTGGAAAACATCCACATCACTCCACCGCAGCGCAGCTGCATACTTACTTTGTGAGTTTGTATTTGATTTCCTCAAAGTCCTGTTGATAATTGGTGTAGGCGCTTTCGTATTTCCAGAGCAGCTTTTGATAGGAGAGGGTGCAGTCGTCCAGGTTGGCCATGATGGCCGCCCAGCCTTGGTGCTGGAGATGCTCGTCGTGAACCAGCCGCTCACAGAAAGAACAGAGCTTCTTGGCCACCTCAAACATTTCCTGCAGGGGGTCAGAGAAGACTCATGAGCTTCAGCATCATCTCTCGGCAAAAACTGCATGTTCAGATCTTAATTTGAATCATTCTTTAACTGAGGACGATTCAGTCGGTGTGTGTGTGAATGTGTATATGAACCGCTAAAGGCCTAAATGTAAACGTAAGGGGGATCGTTACCACTGCGAGTTGTGTTCGCGAGGCCACGGTGTGAAAGACGGCCGGCATCATGAGAGACTCCTCCACCTTGAGCTCCATCTCATTCTCGATGGAGAAGGTGGTCTTGGGGATCGTCGGGGCCCGGTCGCACAAGATCATCTCTTTGTTGAACAGGAATATGGGGTTTGTGTCCTAAGCATTAAAATAAAATAAATAAAATAAAACAGATTTATATTATTTTTTGTCTTGTTTCAGTGCGACAACCAATATAGTAATTTTGAAGTCCATATACTGTTTACAACAAAGAATAACCCAATACATCGATTTTAATGTAGATAATGGTAGCAATTCTAATATAACTTTA
Organism: Gadus macrocephalus; assembly: GCF_031168955.1. Taxonomy (NCBI): domain Eukaryota; kingdom Metazoa; phylum Chordata; class Actinopteri; order Gadiformes; family Gadidae; genus Gadus; species Gadus macrocephalus. The sequence goes on from NC_082389.1 coordinate 4,517,979, forward strand.
AAAAAGGATGGACAACTCACTGTTCCAGCGCTGTAACTGCAGACACGGCGCTCTGCAGCCATGCACTCCCCTCCATTGACAACCAGCACTTGATGCTGTGTTGCAATCTTATATTTGACCTGGATGGCATGTTTGAGGTCCAGCACACTAGCAACAGCAAAAAGACAAGAGTCTTATATACAACACTAGGTGGATTAAACATATTGAATTACATGTTTGGTTGTTATTTTAAGAGTGTATACAAATCTTACGTTTGCACAGCAAGCTCTGTGTCAAATGTCAGTGTGCTGCCATTGTTAACCTGGAACACATACAGCTTCATGTTGAATCTTCCAGAGCTCTGCTAGCTTGCCTATCGTCACCATTTAGCCATTCAAAGGCAACCTAGAAACAGAAAGACAAGCAATTTGCATTTAAATTCTGACAAAAACTACTTGCTAAGGAGTAGGAGTAAGTGTAAAAAAAATGGCTCGTGGAGAGGCATTGGCACGTTGCAGGAATACTTTACAACTCAAGCGACAATCAAAAGAAAACTTTCGGATCTATTTCTACAGAGTCATGGCGTACCTTATCTGCGTTGCTTTTCAACATGTCATTGTCTACCATGTCATTAGTGAGAGCAGCTGAGTCACTGTGTTGACAAGTTGACCCGCTTTATGTCATGACCTAAAGTAAGCGACAACGTAGTAAGGTGGTTCACGATCGGCTGAGTGAGAAGCTTCTGTAACAACGATGTTATAATTCTTAACCACACCATAAATACAGTACATTCATACATTCTATAAGAAAGACCCATACACATGATCAATGACTGTCAGTGTCTTTGCAGCCAACGCAACGGTCGGGCCCGGAAAAAAACACTTCGTTTGAGAGGCAGCCAGCCGAGATTCATTAGACAGATAAATGGATCAAATAAGTGTTGATGTCCATTGAAATACATACGTGTATCGATCAGCCGTACTAAGTAGTTCCCCTGTAGGGCTTCTCTCAGGCACAACCTTACTTGCGTAAACAGATGTCGGCTCAAATAAGGCTATTACCTGAGCCACTTCACACCTTAGGATGGTTACATCTCTTCCATCTATCGGTCCCTGGATTAAAACCTGTGAATACCCACTAACCACGTACACCTAGCTGGTTACGTATGTGGTTATACACGGACCGTAAGGAAGCAGGGGGGGGTAGCAGCTGTTAGCACGTAGCATAAGTCAATGACACCGCCTGGATGCGCTGGCGACCGACTATCAACTAGCAGCTAGCGTTAGCCCCCAGGAGCTACACCCAGCTACGGCTGTGTAATACAGATATACCGAGTTATCCTGATAAACCAGCCGGGGACAGGGACCAGGTCAGGTTAGACAGGCCCCGGGTTGGACGATGACATGTGAAGCCACGGCCGCACACGACGTGTACGTCGCTGGTTTCGGTGCTCTTACCTTTGTTTACTCGCATCCCCGATGTGTACAGCACCTCTAGAGGTGGCTAGCTGTGACGCTAGCTAACCTGGTTTATATTGGCTGGCATTGGACTAGCTTGGCAGGCTAGGACAGAGCTAGCTGTATGTGGCTATCCTCCGTGGACAGCTGAGTAGAATAACAACGCGTTCATGTCGCCCGGTGACTAACGTACGTCGGTTAGGATGGAGAGCGTGTGTTTGGCGGTGCAGAAGCCGCGATGTGCGGTGTATATTTCGCGGTAGAAGCTAGGCTAACACCCTTTTCTGCAACTGTCTATTTTGTTGTTTTCGTCCCGTGATGGGCGACGCGGAACCGAGCTGGTAGGATGGGTGCTGTCGGTCGAGCCGACCATGGCGTTGACTGAGTAATTTAATTAAGTTGACCGACTGTATGCATGATGATTTTCACAACTTATTGGCTTTTCCAAATCGCATTTTATCTCGAAATAATCTCATTTACATGGATTTAAAATCGACATTTAGACCAAAAATAATAATAAAAATAATAATAATAAAAATAATAATATATCTTATTGACTGAGAGACATATCGGTCGGATACATATAAGGAAGAGCGGTGTGGGTAAATTGTGATTGCCTAGTTTCCTACGACTATTCAGCATAATCGTCTTTGAAAGCATGCTGTTCCGAAGAGTCGGTTCCCGTTCCGGAGCGACTCCCCATCACGCGTTGGTGTCGTCACTTTATAAGCTTGGGGAATTCTGGGAAAATACATTACAGAAATGTCCAGTGTTTTGCTGCAACATGAGGAGGGGTGTGGTTACCGAGGCTGCAGTAGGTTACTGACTGCTGATTTGCCGAAGAGTTATTTGATTATTCTTTACTTTCGTGCGATTGTTTTTCCCACCTGAGCTGCATTCACAGCTTATGCTTCAACCGAGTATAATGCAAGAAATGACTGCATCTTACCTCGTCTTATTTTTGAGCAATCATACTATAATATCCTATATAAATTGTATTATCATATTTGAGTTTTTTACTTGTTTATTAGTTAATGTATTTGCTCATTTATTTGTTGTATTTATTTACTATTTACATAATATAATATTTACAATCGTATACCATCATAGCCAATCTATTTATAGCATCAAGAGCTGGCAGCCTAGATAAATAAAGAATTGCATTTTATTATCTTTAATAAAGTTAAACACCCATGAATTTCCACTGTCATAGACTTTATTAAAACATCTTTCTATTGCAACTTCCTTTGTATTATAGCTGAAACATTTTTTGGTTAAAGTGCAACTTTCGAGGCTTAAAAATAAACATTCAATTTCTAGTCTTTTTTACACATAGTAAGTTTCAATAACTCCATACCATTACATACCGACATTCAAGCAGCAAAGATGAGACGTCGTTGTGTGGTGAGAACTGATAGAAAATCGATAACAACAACAATGCCGCCATTTTCTTTATTTTTTGTAACCTACAATAAATAAAGCAGGCTTCCAGTCAATGGAAAAATGGCTTCTCCCCACCGGCGATTGTTGTTGTTTACGATTTTCTATCAGTTCTCACCACACAACGACGTCTCATCTTTGCTCCTTGAATGTCGATATGTAATGGTATTTAGTTATTGAAACTTTCTACGTGTAAAAAAGACTAGAAATTGAATGTTTATTTTTCATTGAATGTTTACATAAAGTTGCACTGGGTGCCTTTAAGGTTTCTATGTGCCAGTGATATTGAGATGCCAAGACAAAAACTACGAACCCCACTACCATCAAGTGATTAAAAAAAACTGCTTTTTGGAGGGGAGTACATGGTTGCAGAGTGCCAGGTCTGCAGTTACAGCACTGGAACAGAGAGTTGTCCATCCTTTTTTAAAGTTATATTAGAATTGCTACCATTATCTACATTCAAATCGATGTATTGGGTTATTCTTTGTTGTTAACAGTATATGTACTTCAATTACTAGGGCAGGTGGGGCGTGCATCTGGAGCACAAGAAATAACTGCGAACCACCACGTTGTAAACAGATAGAAAAGTTAGTGGTCTAAGACAGACGCAGATAACAACGTTAAAGAGCATGTTTTAATAAACTTCAGCGCCGTTATTGGCAGATTCATCCCTTGTGGGCTAATGTCCCTTTGGCACTTTGCAGTGTGCCTGTAAGCAGCAGTTAAAGAATAAGATTTAAACATCCCAATAGCCAACACGGCAGTGGTGAAGTACCACTTCATTGACAGCACCCAGTAGCAGAAGTCCTCAACGTAATTCAGTTTAACTGTTGTTCCGTTCAGATAAAATGGACACATTACAAGTAAGTTAACAACAGCATTGATGAACAGCAATTTGAAGTGGGGATGTAGAGAGATCGTCTTTGCCTGCTTTCATTTGTATGTGATGCTTCACATGTGTTAAATTATTTAGTTATGGCTATACCAAATATACAGCAGTGCAGAGGCAAATCTGAGCCTCCACAACAAAGCAATAGCATTATTTCTGTGTCATTAAAATGCATCATTGTTATTATTCCTAACAACTTTTCCTTGTTTGCCACTATCAATGTAGGATCTTCCCATTTTCCCAGTAAGTCTTTGATAAGGACTTCCGATGACACTGCAGAATTTAGAAATTCTTTTATGATTTAACATTTTTGATAGGGTACATTAAATATTGATGCAGCCTTTTGGGCCCCAAAGAAGTTATTCGGCAGAGGATAAAGTTCGATGGAAGACTGAAATTGGGTCCTCTGTTAAAATAAATGATCAATAATTCACAGAGGGCCCTGGACTTGACTTGAGTGAACTTCTAACCTGGTTTTAATATTCATAGCTGCTCCGAATATCCAGGAGCCGAACCTTTATGGAGGCTCCTCTTCCTTCTCTTGACAGGGAGGGTCAGTTATATAAGTAATGCAAACGTTAGGATGTAAAGGAGCTCCTATCTTTTACTTTTACTGACGATGCTATGTTATTCTACCAGGCCTGTACTCTCCTTCTCTCAACGGTTAAAGTCACATGAATAACATTTGAAACTAAACAACATTCGTAATGGAAATCATATAAAATATACAAATTCTGTGCCCCAGAAGAAGTGAATATTACATGATAAAGGATTTTACATCCCTGTCAAATCGTGGGTT
>NC_082389.1:4527542-4542523 GCF_031168955.1 Gadus macrocephalus
CTCTATATAAGTCTCTCTTCTGCAAGTCTTTCGCACGCGTGTCTATTTTGAAATAGGGTAGCGACTATACGCATTGAAAAAAGTTCTGGAGTTATTTTAAATAGCTTATAAAGTAAGAACAAGAGCTCTGTCTAAACGGGTCAGCAGCTCTGTGTGTGTGTGTGTGTGTGTGTGTGTGTGTGTGTGTGTGTGTGTGTGTGTGTGTGTGTGTGTGTGTGTGTGTGTGTGTGTGTGTGTGTGTGTGTGTGTGTGTGTGTGTGTGTGTGTGCGCAATCATTCTGAGCCATCCTCTGTTTGAATGCTAAGCTAATTTAGTCTATATCTTTGCGATGAGCAACCATTGGTTGGAAGGTAAAGGGAATTTCCTACTTCCAAATAGGAAGGAATGTGTGCGGTGTGCTTAAAATCTGTGTCCCGCTTTTGGAGCAAAGAGATGTTTCCATAATTCTATGATGAAGACTGCTGACAAGTAATAGATACGCAGGACAGATAACCACCCCTATTCTCACAACCCTTTTCTGTTTAAACATCTAGCTTCATTTGGTGGTCAAAGTGTCCGCTAAGTCCACATCCCGGGCCAGCACAGGAAGCCTGGTGTGGCAGACTCCATCGCAGCTTACTGAATATAAACACATTGGGTCTCGCGGTACATTCATTATATTGATATCATGGCCAGATACAACGTACAGTATGTTCTTGTCAGAGGGATGACACCTTGACCTGAGGGCAGTGTGTTATTTCCTTATTAAAGGAGACGTGTTCCACACATTCCCTTCAACCGACTCGTTCACATTTCCATCCGACCAGTGTGGGGAAAAGCTGTGAAAAAGTTGGTTGACTTGTATTCACCTAAACTGCAGGGCTGCAAATCTGTGCCTCTTCAGTCTTGAATCAGTGCTGATTCTGTTGCTACGGAAACCACAGGGTTAGCCGAGAATGCGGGAGAAAACATGGACAGAAATGTTAGCACTCAGTAAACGTAGCGCCCATCACCACCAAGATATATATCTCTTGTTGGCTGCTAGATTAATATGACCTTTTATACGATGTAAGGCTATTTTGCAAGATAATTTGTCCATATGAAACACCATAAGGGAAAGATTTAGCTGTGAGGATATTGTTTTGTTCGCAGTACTCCCTAAACACTCCTTGGTATTCAGGCTAGCACCCATTGGTTTCAGCAAACCGGTTAATATGCCATCATAAATAATAAACACAGTAAAAGAGGTTCTTGCCTTGCCGTTTCTTGGTTATTATTTGTACAAGTTATCACAGTGCTACAAAGGTTGACAAATCCTTCTGTCAGGAGGCGGGAGTCAATGTGGAGATCGCTCAGGTTGGCTTCAAGTGAGTTTGCGTTTCATTTGTCCTTTGGCGTATAGTCTATTAACAGACTATAACTAAGTCGTGGCCCTGTGGGATACTTTCTATTGGGTGCCCAAGTTCTCTCAGAATGATCTTACCCTAATTTGCACTGATTATTAGGGTGATGAAGAGGATGATGATAAAGATGAGGATGATGAGGAGGAGGATGATGCTGATGATAAAGATGAGGATGATGAGGATGATGAAGATGATGAGGATGATAAAGCTGAGGATGATGAAGAGGATGATGATGGGGAAGGTGATTGTGAATGGTTATGGAATTAAGAAGTGATCTCGAAGATTTTCATTGAAATAAATATTTGCTAAATCTATCCTTTGCCTAATGAGTTAACACAATGGTGTTTGAGTCCCACTGATGAAACACCATGCATCTGCAGTATAATTAACGTTACAAAAATGGGCTCGGCAAAAATAACGAAAAGGAGATCTTCGAAGTTTCCACTTTAACTACAATGTTTCCACTGAATTGGCTCCAATAAACGCATAATCCCAAATACATATTCCCTCGATCCATCCATCATGTTAGCGTGTCTTTTGATGATTATACAACATAAACCTCTTTTTAGACAACGCACATTTGAAATGCTGATTCCTGTTTTGTGTGTTGCATTGCCCTCCCAAAGCACTAGCGCACACGCACACACACACACACACACACACACACACACACACACACACACACACACACACACACACACACACACACACACACACACACACACACGTAACAGCAGACCAATGTCACAGCGAGGGCAGTGGTGGGAGCACCTAAACCAACAGCTTTTTCCCAGGCGCGGCATAGGGATCCCAAGCTAACACTCCGTCTGCACACAAAGAACATTGTGTACAGAAATGCCAATATCAGCGACAGCCAGATACACAATGCACACAGGCGAAGGCCTCGGCTCTTTCCCCTGCCATAGTGGTACCTAAGCAATTTCCTGCTACCGGGAATTGCGCCTTCCCTCCGGTCAATAACCAACAGAAGTGTACGACCTCTCAGCAGGATGAATGATGAGGCTTTCTTGCATTCAGCTATGAATGGATTTTTGTAATTATGGGAATACATTACACAGAGACATGATAGTAATAGTGATGGTAATAGTTGCTATGTTTTGATGGACGTGTGTTACATGTTAAATGGACTGCGTTTATAGAGCGCTTTTCTAACCAGTGGGCACTCAAAGTGCTTTACGATGTTGCCCAACATTCACCCATTCATGCACACATTCACACAATTAAACACTGACCGCGGTGGAAAAACACGCAAGGCGACAGCTAGCTAATTTGGAGCAGCTAGTGTGAGCCGTCCGGCTCGGGGAACGAACTAGCAAAAATAAAGCAGGAAAAAGCAGAAGAAGCAAAAGAAACTTGCCACTCGTCTGCGTTGCGTTGCGCTGCAAGTCGCCTCGTGGATCCCTTTGTAAACAAAGTTTGATCATAATAAAGGATGATTGCCAACGCAGGCTGGGATTACTTTGTTTGGGGTTCCGATCATCGAGCCATATCAACGCTATTGATGCCAAGGTGCGTGTTTGTGTGTGTTGCTGAGATTAGATTTGTCAGGGCATTAGAGAGTGATTAAGATGGTGAATGCTGTGAGCCATCTGTAGCCATACACTTTGCTGTGGTTACTGCTGGATTTAATTGTAGAAATCTAATCGTAAATATGAAATGAAAGTATTGGACAAGTCATTTACTGCCACAGCGGGCCTGTGTCCCGGTGTGTCTGATGTCAGACTTTATTATGGTATGTTAGTGTTTATAGAGCAGCCCAGCTAGTATTTACTGGCCGCAGTGTAACAGTGGATAACGTAGACTCCACGTAAACACATCTGTGAAGGCTGGGATATACACGACTCTGCTTGCGTTTCTTATGTTTCACTTAAGACAGCTATTTAAGTGTGTGAAATGTTAATATCTTTGAGCTATAGATTATCTTGCATATCTCGTTGGCACGGCAAATACACACAACATTTTTCGGCCAACCGATTATTTTATAATTTCTTTCTCAGTGGCTTCAGATTATTGGGTACTGTGCAGTTTTATAACTGCTACAACAAGCATGACACGCAGCACACATTTCAGGCACCAAAGGCTCGTTGCATCGGCCCTCTGTCTAGATTTTATTTAAATCCCGACAAGAAAACTGAGCGCTTTCTGTTTGGAGTTGCATGCAAATGCCCTGTCGATTTTACATCTGTGTCCTCTCTCTGCCACAATCCACTTTCATACTCTAATCTCTATCGTCTGAGCGCGGCTCCCTAAGAGAAACTGGAAACATTTCACAGCCAGTTCACACCAAACAACAGGTTCATCCTCAGGGGGGGCAATCGAAGAACATGGTGGGTGGGTGGGGGGGTTGGGGGGGGGGCTTCTGGCAGATGCCGGGCAGATACCAGCGCCTCTGCACCGCGACCCACCCTCCCTCAAAGAGCTTCTTGTTGTGTCATGAGGCACGCAGAGCTCCTCTGATCCGTCTTTCTCTGTCCTTTTCACAAATCGCCGTTCAAAATGCGCGCTCATACGTGCGGCGTCGTGCGTGTCTGACCCCCCGACGGCCCGGGATGAGCCGAGCCAGCCATCCCTGACACAGAGCACGGGTCTGTGGGGCGTGTGGCCATCCCTGGGGGGGGTGGTGGGTGGTGGTGCTGGTGGTGGGGGGGGTCAGATAGTGGACCCCTGCGCCACCCCTGCTCCCGAAGCGCCTGCCTCCGCTCCGCTGTGGCGCAAAAGGCTCGGGGAACGTGACGCGATCCCCGCCGCAGCAGAATGCGCTCCATTGTCCCGGTGAAACAAAAGGCGCTCTCTACCATTGATAGGCTGCAAAACAGAAATCTGGCGTTGCCTCCGAGAAGCAGCAGGGGTGTCATGGTGGCTTGGTTTTTTTTAATGTGCAGAGGGGTGCGTGCAGTTAACTCGATCCTCGCCGTTCGGAACTACAGGCAGATATCAATGTTCTGATGTAAAATAGTCGCGACTGAATTTACTGGTTCTTTCCTGAAGGCTGTTGTTGTTTTTTTTATGTTCTTACTGAGCACTTACTGTGTTTCCAGTAAGGCATTACCCTAATCAGTGTTTCTCACACGTTGCCGAGTCAAAACAATAAACCGCACTTCAAAAATATAGGAACAGGGTAGTGGAATTGCTTCCTACTTTTAGGAGATGTCATACCACAAGATGATTTATGTGATGTGTGCATGTGGGGCGAAAGAGATTATTTTGCAGGCTTTAGTTCGATGGCAGCTTCATTTGTCTTTGATTATTGTTTTTGTAATAATAAAAATAACTTCTCCTACACTCTACTATTTTGAATGCATAAACACGGTTGTATGAAGAAGATGGATAGCAGAGGCAGAGGTAGTGTGCAACTCTTTTAGAGCAGAGAGCAAGATGGATAGTCAACACAAGAGTCATAATTCACGTTTTGGTGAATATTTCCAATTTCTCGTTCCTAATTCACGTTCGGGGGCGGTGGCGAGTTCCATTCGTCCTTGTTTGTCTTTTATTCTCTCTCTCTCTCTCTCTCTCTCTCTCTCTCTCTCTCTCTCTCTCTCTCTCTCTCTCTCTCTCTCTCTCCATATCCCATCATGGAAGTAGTGCTCCTATTTCCTGCCAGTGGGGCAGGGCTTGGAGCAGATGGCTTCTGACGAAAGGGAAGGGCTTTGGAAGGCAGAGAGTGAGCAACAGATGGAAAGGCACATATGCCTCCCAGCGCCTGCAGCTTGCCAGCAGTCCCGTGACTAACTGTGGGAAGATTGGGGCACCATCCCGGGTTTGGGAGGAAGGTAGTAGCGGTTCATCCGCGGTTGAAAAATAAAAAAATACCCCCCGAAACCCACCTGAAATCAGACCATCTGAACATGTTGTGTATTTGAAACAGAGCAGGGTACAAATGAAGCATTATTTGGATTTAGTGTGCTTATGCCCATGTGACTCTGAGCGGGCGTGCTGAATCAATACCGCACTCATTACTCTTTCTAGAAGCCAGAGAAACGGGAGGCTGGGGGAATGTGTGGCAGTCTATTACCTGAAAACCGGAGATATCCCCTTCAACCTCTTTCTCGGAGGAACAGTGACAAGGAGAGGACAAACGGTACGACCGAGGCGGCAGGGAGGCCATAACGTTGTCAAGTATTACAACGTATGCGTACACCTGGCCCTGCTTTTGGAGGCAGGGCCCCGCGACGAGAACTAATTGAGAACACGCACGTCTATTTAAAAGTTTCCACAGCTGCGGAAATTAAATTGAAACTTCTCTAATAGCTCGGGGGCTCATGCCACAGTTCTTTTACACCATCAATCCCACCCCAAAGGACCTACCTTCCTTCGGCTCGCTGGAACCCGGGTCAGACAACGAGACTGAGGGAGACCTGGTTTAATCGTGTGAGACACATTATGTGTATAGCCGTGTGTGTGTGTTTTCTGCGATGACGGTATTACTACCATATGGTGTGTCAGAAATCGTATCAACCCCCCAAAACCAAAAGAAGATATGTTCACTCGGCGACATGTGTGCTCAGGAGGTAGAACGGGTTGGCTGGTAACCGGAAGTTGCTAGTTTGATCCCCGATCGAACTAGCAAGGAAGGAGCAAGGACCGCTGAGGTGTCCCTGAGCAAGAAACCTCACCCTTACTGCTCCTGATGAGCTGGCTGTCGCCTTGCTGGGTTGACTACACCGTTGAGGTGTGAATGTGTTCATGAATGGGTGAATGTTAGGCAATATTGTAAAGCGCTTCTGTTTAGAAAAAGCATGGTATAAATGCAGTCCATTTACCATTTTTCTTCATATTTGTTGTGTTTTTTAAATGTTCCCCGTCAAAAAATGCCTTGATGCATGGACGTTTACGTCAGCACCATAGGTGTGCGTGGACCCGGTTCTATAACAAACGTCACCAGCCTTAACCGACACAGAGAGAGAGCGATGTCACGGTTTTGTCTCAAGCTTAAACCTAAGGCGAGACGGGGTGAACACACGGTGTGTACAGCATTAGCGCCGCCGCGAGCCCGGGCGCACAAATGGTGTATTGTAGCTATATATACACCTCGGTTGATAACAACTACTCCTCGCTCTCTCCTTCTCTGGAGATAGATATAGATCTGGATGTGACAGTAATAGCCTGAACACACTTTGATGTTTACATGTGTTTTTCCTCCGGGGACGACGACAGGGAGAGTCGTGTCTGCGCGGCATGTCGAACATGTGTCTGTGAAGAATTATCACCCAGCTCCCACATTCCATGGGTGGATGTCACCCTCTTGGCCCTATGACAGCCTGTCCTCTGGCATTGTCTCCGCTACCTTCAAAGGACAAACTCAGGCACCACGCCAGCCTCTTGGATCCCAAGTGGAAGTTTTGTTCTGTGTGTGTGAACTGTGAAGGGTGTGTGTGTGTGTGTGTGTGTGTGTGTGTGTGTGTGTGTGTGTGTGTGTGTGTGTGTGTGTGTGTGAACTGTGAAGGTTGTGTTTGTGAAGTGTGTGTGTGTGTGTGTGTGTGTGTGTTGGAAGAAAGCCCATCAAAAGTATGGTATCGATCGAGAAACTGTGCTTTTCTGTACCGCATATGCTGCTTTCTGAGAGCAGATATAGAAGTGTGATTTATTTGTTTATTTCCAAACGCCCCCCTCCCCTCTCTCTCGCTGCTGGTTCTTGACGTAATTCGGCGTCTCGTGGGTGGTGGATTCTCCGGTCCGTCGAGGGCGGTTTAGTAACGACGCCATGCTTTTATTCTCAGGGAATCACGGCAGAGGAAGTGTAACGTGACCCCTATTAATGTTTATACCCCCGTTTCCTGCATTCCCTGACTGGAATAACCCAAAGTTGTCCCACTGCTGCGCCCCCCCGCCCCCCACCCTGACCCAAGACTCGCATCATCTGGTCATGAGTGTGTGAACCTGGTGCTCCACAGGCCTCTTTAGACACACACTCACACACACACACACACACACACGTCACACACACACACACACACACACACACACACACACACACACACACACACACACACACACACACACACACACACACACACACACACACACACACACACACACATACACACACTCAAACACACGTATATACACGCACACATATACATACACATACACATACAAAGACACATACACATAAACATACACATACAAAAACACGTACACATACATACACACATACACATATACACACACACACACACACACACACACACACAGTCACATTCTGCTGGACTCTTATTTGAGGAGCGTGTCCTGGCAGGCCCTTTATCTGTTCGTAGAACCGGCCCATACGAGGCCCCAGATCCAAGCTCTCTCTCTCTCTCTCTCTCTCTCTCTCTCTCTCTCTCTCTCTCGGTCTCTGTCTCTGTCTCTGTCTCTGTCTCTGTCTCTGTCTCTGTCTCTGTCTCTCTCTCTGTCACTCTCTATCACTCTCCCTATCACACTCTCCCTCTCTCTGGCTCTGTCTCTGGCTCTGTCTCTCTCTCTGTCTCTCCCTCTATCACTCTCTCTCTCTCTATCACTCTCCCTATCACAATCTCCCTCCCTCTGGCTCTCTCTCTGTCTCTCTCTCTCTCTCGCTCTCTGGGTCCATTTGCTGATTCTATTTGTTCCTCACTTGGGCCCGACTTTCCTTTCCTCCCTCCCCTCTGACTTCAGCAGTTTGTTTGATCAACCGCGTCGTTATGTAGTAATACTAGCGGCCAAGTGCTTTGCGGTCCGTTATATGGGCCTGTATTGGTCAGCAAGAAGAAGGGGACAGAGAGTATCTGGATAACTGTATGAACGCACTGCATTGCCAATAACGGTGCTTTATACAACATCCTTCTCATTCCGTGCACAGATGCATTATAGAGGCAGGCTGTGTTATTTGATCATTTTTTGCCAGTCGCATGGAGACGAGGAGCCCGCGGAGCACATTACCATAGTACATTAGGCATGAATACTATAAGCAAGGCCTCGGTTTATCATCTCCCTCTGAGCCTCCGAGAGAGAGAGGGAGGGAGGAAGAGAGAGAGAGAGAGAGAGAGAGAGAGGGAGGGAGAGTGAGAGATTGGGGGTAGATTGAGAGAGAGAATGTGGGGAGATTGAGAGAGAGTCTGAGAGAGAGAAAGAATGGGGGAGATTGAACGAGAGAGTGAGCGAAGGGAGAGAGAGAGGCTAATGACTGCAGTGCTGCAGCATTTTGTAGACAGGTACATGCATCACTGTAAAATGAGGATTCAAATATATGCACTGCTTGGTTTCTTTGAAAGACATGAAGCATCTTAGCAACCAAACAAGGACAGCCAAAGGCTTTAGTAAACGAAATGCGCCACAGGTGAATACGAATAATGGTTGTTTATCTTTTGGAGGCTATTTTCAAATGCATACTTCTAAATTAAAAGTCACCCGACGCAGGAAGCATATGGCTGCTGTTCACCGCCATCCAATGGACTTTATGGCCCTTGGTATTAGAGCGACTGGAATTTGCCGCGGTGTACATTAGCAAACCCGGCGTTGATGACTTCCTCAAGGCAACGTCTCAATACATTCTCTGATACTTTTTTCTTTTTCTTATGCGATTTTCTTTTCGCCTGGCAGGGGAGAAATGTTTTGTTCGGAAGCCAAAGACTTGCTTCGGGTGGGTGAGCTGTCCTCGATTTATCATCTTCTTTTTCTGTTCTTGTTTTTTTCCATTGCAGGGAACTGCTGGTCTCAGATAAAATACTGTAGTACTGTTAAGTGAATGGGAGGATTAGGACACCTCCTATTGGCTGTCGGCTCATCTCAGGACTCTGCTATGCGTATAGAAAAGGGGAAAAAAACACACTAGGGGGATAATCAGACCAACTGTTGTGTAGCCATGTTCCCAGTGGTTATGGAAAGACACGGGCACACTATTTATATCATCGTAAGATGCTTTTAGCTACTAATGAGCTGCTTGAACATCGTATAGCGAGAAATAACTTGCATCATAGAGCTTGTGCAGAAAATGGAATCCGATATGTTTGAATGTTAAATAGTCTGCATTTATATAGCGCTTTTATCTCTAGCGCTTTACAATATTACCTGAGATTCACCCATTCATGCACACATTCACACACCGACGGCGGAGTCAACCGCGCAGGGCGACAGCCAGCTCGTTGGTTTTCTGAGTTCAACGACTGAAAGGCCCGTGTTCGATATCATGCAAACCTACGGCTCTCTTCACGGCCGTGAACTAACCCACGGAGGGGCGTGTTCTGTGCGTCTGTTTACCCAGGCACTCATGGAAAACCATCCGTTTTGATGCTGCGTGGAGGACGCAGCAAGGCACTCCAGCTGGGGGCAGGATGAGACACTATGCTTCACACCTTACCTTCAAAAGACGAGAAAAAAAAATCAAACGAACACAACGGCAACAACAGTGGATGCTCTGAAAGCCTCGACTGAGGCCTCCACTGAGGCTTTCAGACGCAATCCCGCTGGTCGCTGGTCCGGAAGGACGGCCCGGGTCAGTGGAGCGAGGGAGCCCGGGCCGCGAGGCTGAGCCCGGCTGAGGGTGCCTGCCTGGCTGGCTGGCTGGTCTGTGGTGCTGGTGCTGGTGGTTGTGGTGGTGCTGGTGGAGTTGGATGAGGTGGTGGAGGTGGTGGAGGAGGTGGAGGTGGAGGTGGAGGTGGTACTGCTATTGCATCTCTATGGTGGTGGTTGCTGTTAATGGTGGTGGTGGTGGTGGTTGTTAGTGGTGGTAGTATTGTATTGCATCTCTATGGTGGAGGTGGTGGTGGTGGTGGTGGTGGTGGTGGTGGTGGTGGTGGTGGTGGTGGTGGTGGTGGTGGTGGTGGTGGTGGTAGTCGTATTTCTATTCCATCTCTATGGTGATGATGGTGGTGGTGGTGGTGGTGGTGGTGGTGGTGGTGGTGCTTAGTGGTGGTGGTATTGCTATTGCAGCTCTACCGGTGCAGCCAGCCCACTGGTTCCACCGGTAGGCGTAGCAACGAGTTACATAACCAGCGAGGAGGAGTTGGCGAGAGGAGTTGTCTGTGTGCGCGTGGGGTACTCTACTACACACACACACACACACACACACACACACACACACACACACACACACACACACACACACACACACACACACACACACACACACACACACAAAGACACACACACAAAGACACACACACACACTAAGACACACACAAACATCCACACACACACCCTTGTGTGTGGTTGGTTGGCTGTTGAGTGAAATGGCTTGAGGCGGGCGGTGTGTGTGTGTGTGTGTGTGTGTGTGTGGGGGGGTCGTGTTGGGAAAGCGTGGCTTCACTGGGAGCAGGCGGTGTGTGGAGGTGGCGGGACCGCGGAAGACAACGCCTCTCCACGGGGGTAGCACACGAAGAGTGACGCAATCCCGCACGTTAACTCCCGCTCTCCTACTTGGCAGGGATCAACTGCTGTCATTATTGCTTGCTTCGGCTGTGTGTTAGTGTGTGTGTTTGTGTGTGTGTGTTTGTGTGTGTGTGTGTGTGTTGGTGTGTGTGCGTTTGGGGGTTGGGGGGGGGGCTGGTTGTGTTGTGGGTGGTGGCTCGGGATGAGTCCATGTTTTTTTTTGTGTGTTGATGGCGGCGAGATGAGATTGGTTGAGATGCCTGCCGAGATGGGTCAGTGTGGCCCCGTTGACTGCGTCGTCCGGGGTCATCTGGTCCTGAGCGATGACTAACCCGACCGACGCAGTGTGGATGAATGGATGTATTGATGGGAACAGGGCGCCCTGTCAAATGTAAGCCTGCGGCCCCTGTTCCTCACCGGGGGGGGGGGGGGGCGGTATTTCTTTGGAGTGGCCCTTTTATATGTGATGCTCATTTTCTTCTTAAAAGGGTAGACTGTCCACCGTTTGAGCAAACCCTGCCTTCTCTTTAATCGATAACGGTGTGAGGGGAGGGAGTATCTCCTATGGCTGCGTTTGACCTTTCCCCACTAATACAGCGCCTCCGTCTGACCTTCTTCACGGGCCAGGCCGGCTATTGTTGGGGCGAAGCCAAACATGAAGCCGTTCTGCGAGACTTGCGACCCAGGGCACTTTTGAACGGCCAAAGCACATAACTGATTTAAATTCGATTTAGTGTGTTTTGTTTGGTTACCATGGTGTCTCGTTTGGATGTCCTGCGTAGGTATTTTGGAATTCTTCCGAGCCAAGTTGAATAGGATTTGGACACGCGTATTCGGAAAGCATAGAAATCGATCTATAAAATCTATAAAGTCACTTGTGTTGTGGACGGAGAGCCTCTGATAAGCTAGGCAGCTGTCGGTCTCAGAGTGGGGAACTGGGCATTCTGCGTGGGACTTTAAGCAGTCGACCATTCTCAGAGTAATTAAGCCACTTGTTTTCATCACGGTTGGAATAACCGTGAATAACCTTTTTCACTGACTTAATTCCCAACAGCGATCTATTTGTCGTTGAAAGAACCAAACCAATATCATAAGAAAAAAGTATTGCTTATGGTTCAAAAGTTCAATAGTTCAACTCTTTCAGTGTGTGTTTTGAGGAATAGTGAGTGAAAGTGATTTAGCTCGTTTTATAAGCACATGGATTTAGTTTGGATTGTCGGTTTTGGGAGGACTTCCTTCGAGTATTGGAATCCTAGCTGAACTTCTGTTCATGTCAGTCAAACTTTGGCACAGTGAAGCAGTCATGGTTTGATACCTCAGCCTCATACCTTTTTGATACCTTCTTCATTTCACAACAGCGCAATTACCATGTCGGTTCCAGACAAAGTGGGTGTATCTGAGTGTAGACGGAGAGATAAAGGAGCTAGCTAGACGGAGTGCTCCGTTCCAAACAGATCAAGGCTAACTATGGAAGAGTTTAACATAGATCCGACAAACCGAATCGATGGTTCCAATGTTAGGCCTGGACCGGGACCATTGTTTGGTTCATAGTTTTGAGTGTGCATTTCCCAACAGATTTGTTCAGAAAGAGAAACTGGGAAGTTCATTTTTTTCAAAAATAATAAACTTACGACGAAAACGGAAACCGACAATAAAAGTAAAAAACGAGTCAGACGGGAACCCCTCCCCCCACTCTTATTGCCTTGCGAAGAAGTGTTAGCGATATCTGAAGTTTCCAGCACTGGTGGCTCATACAGGAAGAAACACACCCTGACAGCTCTTATTCCCTTTCTAATGACTTCATAAATTATTCATCTTTTATTCATTAGATCGTAAATGATTGAGAAGGCCTTATGAATTTGTGGTAAACCATAGGCATCATAATATGGGAATCAAAGTCAAGTATAAATAAATTAAGTTGACGTGTAACCAAAGCAGCGCCACCGGGGAGAATCTTAAAACAACAATAACTGCAGAGAAATGTGTTGGAAGTCGTTCATGCTTTCTGCGGTAAAGTCCATTGTGAAGTAGTTAAAGGAAAATTAATCTCATGTTCTCCATTCTATGATTTTCCCTTCTTTAATTCGATGGAAGTGATCCTAATGTTAAATTAACGGGTTGGGGCGGTGAATAGATTGAAGGTGGCGGATGCGATATGTCCTTGCTGTTCAGTTTTACATATCGCCTCGATTATTGGATGTGCACCGAAAATCAATGAAGACAATATCGTGCAACAACCATTTAAAACTCTGTCCACCAAACTGCAATTCACTGTGACTTAAAAATGTGTCTTGTTTTCTCTCTCTCTCTTCTCTCTCTGTCGTCCGCCCTCGTGTTGCCTCACCCAATCACCCGTCTGGACGGATTCCCATCTCCCCCATCCAATGTGCAGGTAAGCATATAAAACACACAACAGCAGAGCACACAACAGTCAGGGGCGGCACAGCGTGCAGTTCTTTCACCGCATCCGACAGCAACCGGGGCTGTTGAGTCACCGGTGTGTGTGTGTGTGTGTGTGTGTGTGTGTGTGTGTGTTTTAAGATGGACGTGGATTTGCAAGCAACACATTTCATTTGCAGTAAGTGGGTTCTCGGCAGCCCCAGCCCCATTAGCAGCAAGCGTTCTCCCGTCACATTAGCCTAACGCTGTTATCTCTGACCTTAACTCCGAGCCACGGACACCTGAGCCGACGCCGCACTTTCGCTGCTTCTGCTCCCCGGCTATTGTTGTTGTGCGACATGGACGGAGGTCTGTGTGTGTGTTCGTCATTGCTCAGAAATGGGGAGAGGGATTGGAGGGTGCGATTGGAGGGTGCGTTTGGAAAGAAGGACGGAAGGAAGGCCGGACATCACGGCCAATGCTTTACTCAAGCTCAACGATGTTGAGGGGATAAGGACATAATCCATATAAGCCATGCACTCTGTGATGAGTTGGGTGATTGGGTTGAGGGCAGAGGGTTTGGGAGATCTCTATACTCTGAGAGAGAGAGAGAGAGAGAGAGAGAGAGAGAGAGAGAGAGAGAGAGAGAGAGAGAGAGAGAGAGAGAGAGAGAGAGAGAGAGAGAGAGAGAGAGAGAGAGAGAGAGAGAGAGAGAGAAAAGGAGATGGAGGTAGGGAGAAAGAGAGAGAAAAGGAGATGGAGGGAGAAAGAGAGAAACAGGGAGAGAGTGAGAGTAGAGAACGAGAGAGAGAGAGAGGAACTTGGGGAATGTTCTGGATGACGGGCCTTCTTGCTCTCGTCAGCGGCCTCTAGGGGGGTTCCCCAGATGTTTGTGCCATCCTCCTGACTCTGGCCTACTTCTGGGCCACTCCCAGACGCATACCAAGGTGTCCAATTGGTGCACACACACATACACTGTATTCAAACACACAAACACCCCTTCACACTCTCAGCCACACGGGGAACATTACATTTTGGCCTCATTACAGATGCTTCGTCGACACTGCTCAGCCAATGTTGTGTGTGAGCACCCGTCTCCAACATGAACACAACAATTACATGACGATGCAGTTATTGCAATAACCTATGTGTTTGAAATGATTTTATTTTGTGATGTACCGGGAACGCACCACAATGCATCACCCGGTAATTATCCCCCCTGTTAAATTACAGTAAAATCAGGCGTTGCATTGTCTGTAGCGTGCCATGTGCCGCAGACCAATTCTCTAGGTATTATGGGCTGTTTTTGATTATAGCAGACAACAAAGACAGTTGCCACCCCAGAGACAGCGCCACACCGCTCTCTTATCTCCACTATTTATTTCCCTTTGTCCCGCTGTTATTGAGCTCCGAACGCTAATGCTAATCAGACAGGAACGCCGCTCAATCTAGACCGAGGTGTTGATAATAGCCTGATTGTGCGTAGACGTGGAAGCGCTTCTAATTTTCTGCCTTGCTCGCCTGTGCGTGAGGCTTATGGAGGGAAAACTCGGCAAGTGGCAGGATGTTTTGCACTTCTGGGCGTGCGTGGGATTGTGTTATGACTTTATTACTAGTATGGACATTTTCACAATTTTCCATGGTGTCTGATGGCGAAACAGGTAAACCGGTCGTCTGGTTTTAAATACCTCCAGGATGCGATGTTTCTCATCGTCTTGCTACGGTTGCCAGGTTCGTCAACGGCCATTTTGATTTGGTGAGAGACTGAACTAATCGATTCAATTGCTGTGAAATCAGAAAAAGACCCATCGAGAAATACTTATGAGGAAGGCTGAATATTATTCTGTGCTTGTGTTACTTGTTTCGTACTCTTG
>NC_082389.1:4542623-4567825 GCF_031168955.1 Gadus macrocephalus
GGTGAGATGCATCATGCTTGGTGTCGAACATCCAATCAGAATTGAAGGGCATGCTGTTGACCCAACTCGGTTCCTTTAACCCCTCTGTGACACTAAGGGAGGGGATGTCACCGGACATCATGGTACCTTCTTCTGCATTCCTGTTTTCTAGGAGCATGGTTATTATTTCTGCTGTCCCCCCCCCCCCCCCCCCCCCCCCCGCTAAGGAGAGTAGGGCAAGGCAGAAATGACATTGATGAGCACAGCATCGGACTCCAGCCACGCGTGTGTGTGTGTTTGTGCGTTTGTGTGTGTGTGTGTGTGTGTGTGTGTGTGTGTGTGTGTGTGTGTGTGTGTGTGTGTGTGTGTGTGTGTGTGTGTGTGTGTGTGTGTGTGTGTGTGTGTGTGTTTCACAGTGCCTGGACAATGGGCATGGCTTTTCTCTCTCAGTAACTCACAATCCACAAATTCTATGGGAACAAAGTGCAGGCAGTATAAAATAAGCACAGATTTTCATGTAAACATTCTGGGATTCATGGTAGATTTTTCCAAGTTAATCCAAATTTAACTTCTAAACCTTTAGATCACCATGTTGATGTTGAATCACGCAATAGATGCTTTTCAAAAGCTATTGTAATCTACACAACGGGTGAGACATTGTTTGCTGACATGAAACTGCATTCAAGGTCCCCTCTCTCACTCTAAGACAGACAGACAGACGGACAGACATGTGGAACATTTATGAATGAATGGATGAATGAATAACATGGCAAAAAAAAGTAAGCGATACAAGGAAAAACACAAAAGTGTATTTGTTTTTACAGTCCACACCACTCTGTGCTCGGTGCTTTGGGGTTGCCTAGGCAACTGGTAGCCTGTGTAATGGAGGGGTAGGTGGGCGTGGAGTCTGCAGGGGCCTGAGGGAGGGAGAGAGAGAGAGAGAGAGAGAGAGAGAGAGAGAGAGGGGGAGAGAGAGAGAGGGAGAGAGGGAGAGAGAGAGAGAGAGAGGGGGAGAGAGAGGGGGAGAGAGAGGGGGAGAGAGAGAGAGAGAGAGGGGGAGAGAGAGGGGGAGAGAGAGGGGGAGAGAGGGAGAGAGAGAGAGAGAGAGGGGGAGAGAGAGGGGGAGAGAGAGGGGGAGAGAGAGAGAGAGAGAGGGGGAGAGAGAGGGGGAGAGAGAGGGGGAGAGAGAGAGAGAGAGAGAGAGAGAGAGACAGAGAGAGAGAGAGAGAGAGAGAGAGGGAGGGAGAGAGAGAGGCCAATGGCAACAAACCTGAACGTCGGCCGTGACCGCAGGGACCCGGGGCCCACCTGGAGGGGGAGGAGCTAGAGGAGGAGGAGGAGGAGGAGGAAGAGGGGGTGGGAGAGGAGAGGAGAAGGAAGGGGAGGAGATGGAGGAGAAGGTGGAGTAGGTGGTGAAGGGGCTGGTCGAGGAGGAGAGGGGAGGGGAGGGCAGGGGGAGGAGGAGCGGGAGGAAGGGAGGAGGGGCTGGTGGAGGAGGGGAGGGGAGGGGGAGGAGGGGAGGGGAGGGGGAGGAGGAGGAGGAGGAGGAGGAGAGGTGGATGAGGTGGAGGAGGGGAGGGGGAGGAGGAGCTGGAGGAGGAGGAGGTGGAGGAGGTGGAGGAGGGGAGGGGAGGGGGAGGAGGAGCTGGAGGAGGAGGAGGTGGAGGAGGGGAGGGGAGGGGGAGGAGGAGGTGGAGGGGAGGAGGTGGAGGGGAGGAGGTGGAGGTGGAGGAGGGGAGGGGGAGGAGGAGGTGGAGGGGAGGAGGAGCGGTGCACAAGGTTATGCTTTTGTGCCTGGAAATCTCAGTTTCTCTTTATTCCATGAGCGTGAAATCGGAATCAGGAGTCTGTGAATAACTAAGATGCAGAGTGTCTCTTGGGGCTTATGGGAATCTCTGAGTTTACCGATTGGTAGAGGGATGAGCTGGGAATAGCACAAGCCTGTTGTGCGGACTGTTAGTCCTGACTGTTTGTACTGACTGTTAGTCTCATTCTGTCATCAGAGGGCTGCAGCTGGTTTAGCTTTGACAATACACATGTGATATAGATAGGATGATACGTATCACGCGGAAGGCTTTCCACTCTTCAGCATCGCTATGGCGTCTGCAGTCAAAGGATATTATCATGACCACACACACACGCAGACACACACACACACACACACACACACACACACACACACACACACACACACACACACACACACACACACACACACACAGACTCTTAAGACACAAACCAATACATAGAGATGCAAATGTTAAGTGCTCTCTATAAAGTGGGGCCTTCTGCCAAAGGTTGTGGTGGTAACATTACTCACTGTTAGAGAAGACGGCGTGACGGGGTGCAAGTGGGTTTCTGGTTGGTTTGCAGAAATGGAGAAATGACCTTGAATAAACTGCAGCTGACGTTTGTTCTGGGCTACGCCCTCACAGTTTAACTAACGTTCAGTACCGCTGAAACGTCAATGCCCACGTGTGATCATTCGGAGTGGGCTTTGACACCTTAAACACATAGATCCATTACCACCACAGGCTTTGCATCGCCCTGTAATAAGCCATTTAGTGGCACATTTCCTCCCCGGGCGGAGATATTGCATCTGTGTGTTTTAGTTTTTTGTTCTGTCCATGCTTTTTCCTTCAGCGAATCCCCTCATCCATTTCTTTTTTACTTGAAGAGCGAGTTTCGGGGGCCGACCGACAGTGAGAGATTGCGCCGAGGTTGCCGAGTATGCGTGGGCAACCGCCCCACTGATGAGCTCGTTATGTAATCTGGCTCTCTCAGCCTCGCAATGTTTGCTGATGTTGCAAGCCCTCACAGGGGGCGCTAGGTAGGCCTACGCCATTCTCTCTCACGCCCCGGGGCTGTTGCTGATACGAGATCGGTTCTTTTATCACACACAGCGAAGACGATGGTATTAATGTTTTCTGACGATTCTCCACGTCACAAAGCAGCATTAACATTAAGTGTTGCGTCATTGCAGAGTGATTCTGTTGCGGGATACACCTGCAGACATCTATGCAAATAGCTGGAGCTTATTGCGAAAATTTTGCTCATCTAATAGATTTCCGTTTGGTTTGGATGCGTAGTTTCTTTCCTGGAGGAAAGGAAATTAAAGTTAAAAAGAAATGGGTTTTATTTTTATCATTTTAGAAAACTATAATCCCCCTGTAGTTGTGCTTTCCCTAGATGAATATCAATGTAATAGCTTTAGCTACAAATAAAGCTTCAGTTTCTAATGGCATTATGTGTTTTACTAAGGCAACAGTGACACCCTCTGGCGGTTTTCTGTACATGCACCTCATGAGAGTAGGTCTCGCAATGATCTTTTAAAATGTTCCCTTTCAATGATAGGGTGGGCGAATTGCCATGGCATTATTCGAAACAAGGGAAGAAACAAAATTCAGTTGGCCTAAACAATTTGCAGGAACGGGGTTGCAGAAATCAAAGGTGTGTCTGTTTTATTGTGCAACGCTCTGTGTGTGCGTGGGTAGAGATTGTGGAGGGATTTATCCAAATCTCCTCTTTATTTTGTCACGGCAGTGCTCAGTTTGGGCTAAAGCAAGCTTAGCTTCGGTGTTTGCTCTAACAAGTATTACGGGCTAGGTATGACGTTATTAGATGCTATTGTGTTCAGGTAGCACCAGATCAAGCTAGTTGGGAAAGAATAGTAACCCGGCCCTGGCTCAAACAAATGATTCAACAACATCCATCATAGTCTTTTAACTGTAGGCTTGGTCCTGACAGAGTGGCCCGTATCTCACGGATATGTCGCAGTAGGGACGAGGCAAAACTTCTTGACCAGAATGAGCCGTCGAATCAGCTGCACAAATCTCTCGCTAAAGCACCCCCCCCCAGGCCTGGATAATTAGCAGCAGACTTCCTCTCACCTAGCTCCAGTTATTTTCGGAAGGGGCCAGGTGAGGTCCATAAAAACACAGTGAGGGCTGTTCTCTACATCCCACACACTGGCAAGGTGAAGTTGGCCTGTTGGTAGGGGATCCATCATCACTGTCTAACCCTATCTGAGCTGTCTAACCCTAGTATACTTTTGTAAGACTTTTTAGAAAAGATGTAGACTTTGACTCAGAGAAACGTGGTTCTCCATGAAACCTACATTTAAATTTACATGTAGCGCTTTTATCCAAAGCGACTTATATAAGTACATATGTCAGAAGAAAGAGAAGCAACCATATATCGCTGTTGGTACAGTAAGCATGTTCATAGTTACCAGTGCTAAGCACCAACAATTGTTAGGTTAAACCCATTCCCTGTATACAACAAAGAGAGCTAGAATAAGATGCTACACAAGGTTGAGTACTTAGCATTGTGTACGTATGTTAGCGACCTACGTCGACAACCGCACTGAACTGTAAAATCCGTCTATTTGCGTAGGCGTACTCCCCTGGTTCAACTCTAACCACGGTGTAGCATTTCCCCATAATCACGTTCCATTGTCACGATCTGAGGAACTTGATGACTGGCGTCACATGAAATCACCTGAGAGGCAGCGCGTGATACCTTTATGTCATCAATCACGTCGCGGTGCAATCTAACCATCGCACTCCAGATGTTCTATTTGCTCCCTGCTATATATTTATCATTAGCATAAAAGAGGAGCCATTGATATTCCAATTTGAGCCAAAAGACGTTTCCCAGATTCTCCGTTCTGGATATCATCCAATATTATCTCGATGATGACAATGACGTCAAAGAACACCATTTTCAAGATGGTGGAGGAGGAGGAGAGGAGGAGAGAGAAGAGGAGGTGGAGGAGGAGAGAAGAGGAGGAGAGGAGGAGAGAGAAGAGGAGGAGGAGGAGGAGGAGAGAACAGGAGGAGGAGGAGGAGCAGATGGAGGAGAGGAGGAGGAGGAGGAGAGGTGCACAAGGTGATGCATTTGTGCACCACTTCCATGAGAGTGAAATGGGAATCAGAGGTCAGTGAATAACAGTCCACAGCGCCGCGACGTCGGAGTGTCTCTTGTAGCTGATGATTTTTCGAAGATATTCTTTTTTCTTTTGATTAAAGTCTTCTTTGCGGTGGATCAGGCCTTGGGATAAGTGGTCCTCATCAGCTCTGTGGCGCCGCTGAGCCCGCTCTGTTTGGCTGACACTCGTTCCCAATCGGCGCCCTGATCCCTCTGAGCTCTCGCTGCTCGCTGTCAAACGCCCAAACGCCGGCTGTAAAGGCTCAGCCATGGTTGGTTGGACGTCGCCGCAACGCAATGACGCCTCGACGCAGTCAGGAACCTGTTTTGGTTCTGCGTCCGGTTTTAGTGAGCCGACCGCTCTTCAGCCCTTGCTGCTGCGTCGCCTCGACGCAAGGTTAACATTTTTGGGAGGCGCACGTCAGGCGCTTGCCGTGGATGCAAGGAGGGTCCAATGAGAATATTGGTAATAAAATACCTCTTTCATGCCTCCCATTATTCCAAATAATTTATTGATGCGGTGTTTGTGTGTACACACGCTTCGCTATGCTAAGGGTATAGCACAGGAAACCAAATTGATTGATTGTTGAAGTATGAATACTGTTAATATTAAAAATATTATTTAAACAAACCACATTCTTAACCTTGCTAGCCAATCAAATCTCTCCGGCCAATCAGGAGCATCTATGTTGAGGTGTCTGATCACACCTTGATACATGGTCACATGGTCCCAGTCAGCCAATCCGGAGCCTCGATGTTGAGGTGTCAAGGCACACCTTGATACATGGTCACATGGTCACAGTCAGCCAATCAGGAGCCTCGATGTTGAGGTGTGGGGGCACACCTTGATACAAGGTCACAGTCAGCCAATCGGGAGCCTGTATGTTGAGGTGTCTGGTAGGCACACCTTGTTACTGAGCCAGGAGGGTCGACCTAGCTAGCAGTCTACAGAGAAGCCTTTTAGTTTCTCCCCGCCTGAGCTGCCAACGCCCCATAAATAAAACAGAGAGGTAACGAATAAAAATAAGAAGATGAATCAGGAAATCTAGAATTAATACATGCATGAATATGAATGGCCTTGAAGATACCAAATTCTCTTTCCTCGCTCTAGTCAAACATCCGTCTGTTTATTCTCTTCCTAATTTATTATCCCGGCTCTCTGGACGCTCCCGAGTGTATTGGGAGGAGAAAAAACAAACACAATCCTTCAACTCGCAAAAAAAAGTTATTATCCGGATTAAACCAGCTTCTTCCTTCATTCATGCGTCTGTCGGTCCGTTCGACCGGCATGTGGCTCAGGAGGCAGAGTGGGTTGACTGGTGACCGTAAGGTTGCCAGTTCGCTCCCCGGCTCCTCCTAGCTGAGCGCACACCGCCATCGGTGAGTGAACGTGTGCACGAGTGGGTGAATGTGAGGCGATGTTGTAAAGCACTTTGAGTGGCCACTGGTTCGAAAAGCACTGTTCAAATGCAGTTCGAGGGGTGAAGGGGGGGGCTCAGATTGGCATTCAGCGGCTCAGATTGCCGGCAGACAGCTCGATCCGGGGGCCCGACAAAGGGCCCATCACTCAGGAACAGAACAGCAGACCCAAGCCAGCCCCTTGTAGGAGACCCCACACGCTCCACGCCAACACCCTGACCTTCACGCTCCGCTGGGCTTTCTCCTTCTCAGCGCCTCGGGCCAATCAGAACCGCAGGTAGCACATCGGAGGCACGAGGTAGCAATGGCTGTCACTAATGGGGGGGCGGGGCGGGGGGGGGAGTTGGTGTAGAGGGATGAGGGGTTTCATTAAGACCTAGAGGGGCTGACGAGGAGTACTTGAGCATCCATCTCCTCTATGCTGCTCTTCTTTGACCTGGAGACTTATCATCGGTTAATCGGTTAATCGGTTAATTGGGTTAATTGGTAACATTGGTTTCAATTAAGCAATTAACCGATGAACGTCGGCCTCCAGGCCAAAGAGAGACGGCCCTTTATGTTGTCTGGCCGCTGAAGCCGTTGACCAACCAGTGGTGCACGCCCACATTCCCGCAGCGTGGATTCTCCCACCGCCAGCGCTCACACCTGTCTGTTCCCCGAAATAGATTCCCCAGAGCAGCGGGTTCCACCGGCTGGGGGAGGAAGGGAGGTCATGTGACCGTCAGGCAGAGCGTTACCTGTGGGGACCCAGAGGTTTATTAATAGCCACACAGTGAGCGTGTTGTTTCTGTGTGAGTTTGTGTGTGCGTGTGTGTGTGTTTGTGTATGTGTGTGTATGTGAGAGAGAGAGAGAGAGAGAGACAGAAGAGAGAAGGATTGGTGTGTGTGTGCGTGTGCGTGCGTGCGTGCGTGCGTGCGTGTTAGTGTGTGTTTGAGTCAGAAGATAGAAAGAGTGTGCGTGTGTGTGTGTGTGTGTGTGTGTGCTTGTATGTAAAGCAGCCTGGATGGAGGCTGCCTCCAGAATGTGCAGCTGTTGGCTGCGCTGCGTTATTCAACAGCACATTACCATAGCAGCACCACTATAAGAGGACTCCATGTTTCTCTGCGGGGTTTTGACTCCCGGTAGCGGCAGTCATCTTCTTCTTCTGCTTCTGCACTTCAAGTCATCTCCTTCCAATCGCTTCAATTTTTCAATTTTCGCACTGTTTGGTTCTCCATGAATCACTGAGTTGAAACAAAGGTTTTTTTTGCTGTGGGTACCCAGTGAGGCGGTGCGCTGTGCAGACGGCCCCAGCGGCGGAGGAGGATTAAAACAAAAAGAAACCCGACGAGAGAAGGAACACGTCCATGGGAGACAAACTTAATGTTTCATTCTCCTTGTGATCTCCTTGTGATGTTTTTTTTACTTCCTCTGTTCGGGCAACGCGTTTTTCTCATATTCCCTCTCTGCCTCCTTTTAGTGTTTTGCGTGTGTGTGTGTGTGTGTGTGTGTTTGTGCGTGTGTTTGTGCATGTGCGTGCATGCGTGCGTGTGTGTGCGAGCACGAAAGGCTTCTTGGTGGTTGGCAAGCATGGCAAAGTATTTCCAGGTCGGAGAGAACATGGAAGTTACAGGAAGTCGATGAATGAAATCAGCTAGCTATAATTAGCTACTGCACCAAGTGCAATTAGTGCCTGATGATGTAACTGCCATAATTTCTACGCCAACACCTGGCATATTCTGTTAATTACAAAGAATTGCAGTGTTTCACCAGAGTTGGCGCTGTTCCTGGGAGAAATGTAATGACCTTAATTTGAGGCTCAAATTTAAGCTAGCTAGCTGTTCAATACCGTCCATGATGTGAATATCATTTGTAGGCTAACACGGCCTTGTGTGACCACTCCCACAAAGGAAAAATGGCCACATTTCTTCTCCCTGGAAATGCGCGGATGGTTACAGCAGAGAATGCCCCAGCAGCAGCAGCAGCTGTGAATACCATCGAGGAAGACCGCCGCATCCGCTTAAAGGAGGACCAGCAAAGTCATTCTGGTATTTTTGAAAATAGACCTTTTTTGGTTAATTAAAGTTGCCTCCAACATTGCTAAATCGAAAGCAGCAAATCATGAAACGATAAGTTGAAGGCCGAAGTTCACCCTCGCTTGTGGGAAAGTATCTTTCCGATGGAAGGTCTTGGGATTTTAAGACTGATAAATGAAATTAAGTTAGGCAAGAAACCTGATTACACAGACTCAATCACTCCCCAGGCCTGGGGGGAGATCTGAGGTCTTAATGACTGGTCAGCGCTCGAACCGATACACACTCCCGCCTCAGCTCACTCACTCCCCAGGCCTGATGGTAATTAAAAAGAAAGTATCATCTGTATCACTGTGAGCCGGGTGTTTCTCTGAAGTTGCCCGAGTTTTTATTACTACCTCCAGAGAGTGCGGACGTGCCCGCAGAACGGCTATAAATTACAGATGGTATTTCATATACTCCTGGTTCGTTGGAGGACATATCTGCTCATTATTGTTTGTTTTCCTCCTCCACAACCAAATTCAATTATTCTGTTGTTGTTGAGCAGCTTTTTTCCCATTGAGGTTTGCTATATTACGGCGGCGGTGCACTTGCAACCAGAATGAGCCGGAGCTATACGCTCTGTTTGAGATTTGATGTCCAGGCTGTTCCTCTTGTTTGCTATTTTTCTCTTCCTTCCAAAAACACACTCCAGTAAGCTGGTGTGATTTAGAAGAATGTCAAATTCGGACAAGGACAGCGAGGCACCGACGGCAAGCAGAGCAGGGGGGGGACAAGTTGCAGTTCAACATCTCTGTTAGTCTATTCTGTTTTTATTTTGCTTTTTTTTTTTTGCTTTCTTTGTCCTGATTTCAAGGAAGAGTCATTTCAGGAGCGAGGCCACCTGTTGAAGTCCATATCGCAGCGTTTCATCATCGGCCACATCTGACACCCCCCATTTATTCGTAAAAAGCAGAGCGCCGCATGCGGACGCAGGACAACGCTGTTCGTTATCGCAGATGCTCCCAATAACAGAGACGATGGAAACAGAATGAGTTCTCGTCCCGCTGCGTTGTCACACGGACACCTAACCTTCTGTGTCGGCCCCCGTTTTCCATCGGTGGCCCCCCGGACCCCATCATGAAGCCGGTCCCAGGGTAGTTCCTCCCCTGATGGAGTGAGTCTGAGGCCGTTTCAGTGTGAGGTGGTCGGAGCGTGAGGAGGACGCAGAGGGGGTGTCACGTGCCACGCCTTGTCTCACCGTCCATTAACCCTCTGTAGTGGATGATGTGATGAAGACCATTGCATGAATTATGATCGTGGATGGGATTGTACAGGACTCCAACTTTACGCAACAGGTCGGATCCGTGCGTTGGTGTTGTGAGAAAATAAAAATGTCTTTTGTTTGATCGGGCATGTCGGGAAATGTTGGACAAAGAAAACCATAAAGGTACAATTCAATTCAGCTGTATTTGTATAGCCCTTAATCACCGGTACAGTCTCAGAGGGCTTAACAGGCCGTATATCTATGACACCCCCCTGACCCTAGCCCCCCGGAGGGCAAGAAAACACTCCCTTAATTTAGCAAGGAAGAAATCTTGAGAAGTAACGCAGAGTGGGGGATCCCTTCTTCCAGGGGCGATCAGGAGTAAAGTGGGTGACGTAATTGACATCCATGCATGCATACATACATACAGTTCGTACATACAGGCAAAATATTTTCATCTGATGATGGGGGGGGCTGGCCAGTTAACCGTTACATATATTGCACAATATTACACAATTATTACACGAGCCTCGTAGCCTTCTAATGTGATCCCCCTTTGCGGTTAGCCGTGATATTCCTTCCCGGAGCAGACTCTATTCCCATTAGGATGACTAAACGTGCCTCAACCAGTGTACCTGCTGGGGGTGATTACGACGACCAAGGAGCCCTAATAGTGGCGGCTGCGCAACGCAAGGTGTTTGTCAGGTGTTAATTCTGACAAATTAGGCTATTATAAGACTTCACTGAC
Organism: Gadus macrocephalus; assembly: GCF_031168955.1. Taxonomy (NCBI): domain Eukaryota; kingdom Metazoa; phylum Chordata; class Actinopteri; order Gadiformes; family Gadidae; genus Gadus; species Gadus macrocephalus. The sequence goes on from NC_082389.1 coordinate 4,552,958, forward strand.
ACAGAGGCCTGTGCTAAATGTAGCTTCCGTAGCTTCGGATGAGCATGAACTGAGAACATGCTCACATTCCCGATGCATCCCATTGCGTGGGATTTTGAAAGATATTTTCTGATAAAAGTTCTCTGACTTGATTCCGTTTATGAATTATGCTGAGTTGTTCAATTTCATGGTCGTGGTTCCGGGGAAGGAAAAACTCAGACTCCCAGGAGGGATTCCGGGCGTTCCCGGCGTTCCCGGCGTTCTGGGCGCTGCGCAGGTGTTGGCCAAGGAGTCTGTATCCGACTTTTGTACTCGGGTCACATCAGGTGTTTTGGTAAAGTTATTTTGCCGTCACTTGCTTCCGCCACGATTTCATTCACGTTCTGCGTTTGAGCTTATGCTACTCGTATATAAATGAATTATCTCCTTAGAGTTTAGATTTTGTAAAACATATCTCTTTCATCTCTTCTCTAATTACAGTCCTGTGCTTATGCTACGGAATTCCCAATTAACATCTGGACTTCTTATCTTATTCTTACTTTTCTTTTTCTTCAAAATGGCTGACGATGACACCACCGTCGGAGGAGAACCCACAGCCTGTTCCCACGTAGAACAATGTCTTCCCCGTTTATTTGGATCTTATTTAAACAGATCAGGGTATTTTCCATCGTCCTCCTCAAAGCACGTGATGTAGAGACACAAGAGTGTGCACTAATCTCACACCGAAAACAGCATTCAATACGCTCAAACCTCTTTTGAGGCTTTCATTAGAAAACTAATTACCCAACCGCCTCGGTAACAGAAGTGCTCTAATTGGAAATATTGAATTTCTATTCCCTTTTTTTTTTCTCCAAACCCAATTCTTGCTTTATGCCTGTTCTCGGATCCGTAAAGGGTAAAAGCCTGAGATAAAGACCCCCCCCTTTCTTGCCTCTCTATCCCTCTGACGCAGCCTATTTGCATGCCCTAATTGAATTGCATGTCCTCGGAAGCTCGCCGGAGTTTAGCAGCCTCTCCGGCAGCGCCTCCTGGGAGGTATGCCGTGGCGGCGTACCCGTCCATACGACTCTGAGATTCAGCCGCGGAAGAAGAAGTCTCCCGCTGATCGCTGCCTCCACGCGCGTGTGGGCGTGTGTGTTCCCGGAACGAGGAAACAGTGGGTTGTGGAGACAAAAAACTGTAGGGAGGGAGGGAGGGAGGGAGGGAGGGAGGGAGGGGTGGGGGGGGGGGGGGTACCCAGGGTGTGATCGTGTCCAAATATGGCCCTGTTCCTGTAGTTCCTCCGTTGCAGGGGGGTCAGAGGACGGGTAGAGAAGAGGAGTGGTGAAGAGTGTGTATGAGGTGGGTGTCAGACGTTGGATGTGTCAACCGGTCTTCTATAGTTAGACCCACACCGAGGAGGAGGGAGTTTGGGTGGGAACGCTTCAATGTGTGTGGTTGCTAAAAAAAAAAAAAAAACCTCTGTGGAAAAGACTGGTGACCAAGATTTCCTGCCTTTTGAACCGGCGCGCTTTCCTTCCAGAGCAACGCCATGCAGCAGCGGCACGGCGGTTCAGAATATAGTATTGACATTCAAGCTATCGTGTTCAAAGGAACCTTTTCATTTGAAAGACCAACAGACTATTAACCTCCTAGACGGCGCTGATAGCCACTGCAACGTTTTCCCCCACGTCCCGATTCCAGCAGCGGTGCTGAGGTGGATTGGAGGTGTGTGCGTGCACGCTGCTGACGTGCACGGTGTTGGGGTGCTGGCGTGCGCGTTGCTGGCGTGCACGGGGCTGGGCGTGCACGTTGCTGGTGTGTGCACGGTGCTGACGTGCACGGGGCTGGGCGTGCATGTTGCTGGTGTGTGCACGGTGCTGACGTGCATGGTGCTGGACGTGCACGTTACTGGTGTGTGCACGTTACTGGTGTGTGCACGGTGCTGGTGTGCACGGTGCTGACGTGCACGTTGTGCACGGTACTCGTGTGCACCGTGGTGGTAGGCATGGCCCCAGAGAGCTTTTATTGTGATCAGTGATTCCAGTAAGGCTCTGGTGCATTCCAAAATAAAAGTCCTCATACAACGGCGTAGCAATATAACAGAACAAGAAATAGCGTTGTTTATTTTTCTGCAACGGAATACTATTTCTGTCTGTATTTCTCCTCCATATTCCTCCCATGACAATGTAACACGGGAGGGGGCTGCAGCATTGGCCACCAAACATGTTTTTAAATTAATCGAATTGCAACAGGGGGCCCCAACGTGATTCCTAATGTAATCTGCATTACTTGCATGGCTGGTTGCAGTTGCGCTAGTCATCCTGTGGGGGTGCTGTGCCACTGCTGGATGCATGTAGGGCAAACACTGCACTGATACGCACCGATCGAAGCTCATGTAGGTTTATGCAAAGCTGTGTGTTAACACAAAATCTTTTGGCCATTTAATCTTAAGAACTGCACAAATTGCGTTGCTGTTTTTATTAAGACGGACCCCCCCCCCCTTTTCAAAAGTAATTATATCACACAGATGATGTCCTATCTCTGTCTACGTTGTCACACACACACAAAACACACACACACGCACACTCCGTTCGGCGGAGTTGCCAACAATGGGGCGACACTGCGTGATTATTTTTCAGCCTTCACTTGATCCGCTCCATTCAAAAGCGGTTCTCATCTTTGCACCTGGCTCCAAACGAGCTCTGAGATTTATCTCCCTCCTCCTCCTCCTCTCCTGCTCCCTCGCCACCGCCACCGTGTTGCACATCTTCTGAGAGGCTTTTGAAGGGCTGGGAGGAGGAGGAGGAGGAGGAGGGGAAGGGGGAGGTTGTGGATTTGTAGTTAGAGGAGGTAGAGGAGAAGTGGGAGCAACAGCCAGCCCACGCAAACCCGGCCGAGTAACGACATGCGGAAGAATCAAACGTGGTTTCATCACTCTCTTCTTCTTCTACGGATCACTGACGCGCCTTGCTTGCCATGTATAGTGACGGTATTCCTCTTTTCACAATTTTTGGTGTATTGGCTTTGAAGGTGTCCCCGATCTCGTAGTGCCACCGACAGGGAAGGGCATGCAAACAAGTAGTAAGGCGAGATACTTCTGCCACTGCAGCAACACCTGCAGCTCGGCACACACACACACACACACACACACCCTCCTATCGTACGCACACAGCGAGGAAACACCCGATGCTGATCCCCAGTCGCCTCATGTTTCCCGATAGGCCATGCGTACAATTCAGGGGGGAATTTTCGAAAACTAGTACCTGTCGGTTGTCACGCGCGCGTGTGACAGACTTGTCCAGGCAGCGTCGCATCGATCTCATTGGCTCTGCACACACCGAGCGAGACACCAGCTGCGGTTTATGTCTATGTCTGTGCGTGTGCGTGTGTGTGTGTGCGTGTGTGTGCGTGTGTGTGTGTGTGTGTGTGTCTGTCTCTATCCCTATCCCCCCCCCCCCCACCCTCCACTGTCTTACACCGAACCGGAGGGGGGGGGTGGGGGGGAGATAGAGACGGAGAGCGTCTGGAACTCTCTCTCTCCTGCAGCCTCCCACAGACGTGGTGGAACCTATCATTTCCTCCGCAGTGTGCGAGCCGTGACGCGCGGCCCTGTCGCTTGTGCGGCTGAATTTTTAAAAAGCTCCGCTGCGCGCCTACGCACTCCTCCGCCACTACGGCAACGGGGATTAGCATAAACGTGCCCTCGCTCGCTCTTCACACTGTGTGTGTGTGTGTGTGTGTGTGTGTGTGTGTGTGTGTGTGTGAGTGTGTGCCTGTGGGTTGGGGGGTGTGTGTGTCTGCGTGCCTGCGTGTGTGTGTTTGTGTGTTTGGGTGTGTGTGCGTCTTTGTGTGCGTGTGCGTGTGTTTGTTTGTGTGCTTGTAAGTGCGTGTGTCCGTCTGTCTGTGTTTGTGTGTGTGTGTGTGTGTGTGTGTGTGTGTGTGTGTGCGCGGTTGCAGCTCCCATGTCCTTGTTTATAATGCTTTTACATATTTATATGCAAAGTTCATTCTGGGTAAATGCAAAAAGGACAATTTAAAGTAAGATGCAAAAGATGGAGATTTCTGTCCGTCTGTCTTGAGATTCTCTCATCAAAATTGAAGCTTGCGTGCACGTTTTTAATTTGTAGTAAAGTGCATTTTATTATATAATTCTCACACTCTATGTAAGCGAAACATGGTGAATGCCTCTTGCATGCTGATGCTCGCACGCATCACAACAACTTAATTGCTATTTATTTAGACGTCTGTCTGAATAAACCATAAGGTAACAAAAAACAAGCCACGTAACACAAACTTAAGTTGCTTTCCGAAGAAAAAAACTAATAACCGCTCATGCTATTAATGCCTCTAATAATTTCTTTACCTTACAGACAGAGGGGGGGAAGGGGGGGCGTTTCCATTCATAGCCCGGCCATCAGTTTCCTACACAATAATAGAAGGTTTGCTCTTGCAAATCAGGCCCAAAATGCTGAATAATCACATCACAATTACAGGGAAAGACTCCTTACCAATGGATCTCTGTCCTCCATCCCCTTATAGCCCATCTCGAGACCACATAACTACAGCACCTAGCTACAGCAGCCAGCCTCACCACCCAGCTACACCACCTAGCTGCATCACATAGCTGCACCATCTATCTAGACCACCTAGCTACACAACCCAGCTGCACCACCCAGCTGCACCACCCAGCTGCACCACCCAGCTGCACCACCCAGCTGCACCACCCAGCTGCACCACCTAGCTGCACCACCTAGCTACACAAGCAGCTGAAGCATCTAGCTACACCACCAAGCTAACCCACCTAGCTACACCACCCAGCTACATCACCTAGCTGCACCACCTAGCTACACCACCTAGCTGCACCACCTAGCTACACCACCCAGCTAAACCACCTAGCTGCACCACCTAGCTGCACCACCTAGCTACACCACCTAGCTACACAAGCAGCTGAAGCATCTAGCTACACAAGCAGCTGAAGCATCTAGCTACACCACCTAGCTACACCACCTAGCTACACCACCCAGCTACACCACCTAGCTACATCACCCAGCTACACCACCTAGCTACATCACCTAGCTGCACCACCTAGCTGCACCACCTAGCTACACCACCCAGCTAAACCACCTAGCTACACATGCAGCTAAACCACCTAGCTACACCACCCAGCTAAACCACCTGGCTACACCACCTAGCTGAAGCATCTAGCTACACCACCCAGCTAAACCACCTAGCTGCACCACCTACATACACAACCAGCTAAACGACCTAGCTACACCACCTAGCTACACCACGTATCTACATCACGTAGCCGCACCACCTAGCTACACGGAGCAGCTAAACAACCTATCAACACCACCTAGCAACACCACCTACTAGCTACACCTCCTAGCTAAACCATGTAGCTACACCACCTAGCTACACCGCCTAGCTTCAGCAGCCGGCCTGACGGCCATGTAAATGTCAAGCTTTTCATCAGGAACACTCAACGACACAAATGTCCCCGGCGCCATAAGTGTCCTCATTATCACAGGACGTCTCCTCGCTCATTCACTTCCTGTCACTCTGCTGCTCGTCCGGTGTGGCCTGCCTGTCTTTAATAATAAGGACAGCAGTCTTTTCTTTAAGGTCCGCTATTGATCGCTCTTTTGATTGCTGTCTGGGTGTGTTCCGGTTGATGCACAGATCGTCTTTGTTCGTGTGTCCGTTCCTCCGTGACCGAGAGACCGAGGGGTTGTAATATTAGACGTGTGAATCCTGCCCACAGAGAGATGATAGACAGGAAGGCATGCTGTAACCAGACTGACTGAGTCATTTTATCACACGTTTACATGCTCTGTACATAAGTGTTTTACCGAAATAGGTTAAATTCCTCACCAAAAAAGGAAGCGAAGACAAGAACCTGCCTCCCCTATGATTGGTCAATATAGGCGTTGCAAACGCTGACATTTCTGAAGGGGTTCAGGGTTTAGTCGAGTGTGAGCGCTGAGTGCTGCATTCAAACTGAGGGCTGCACCCCCATCCCAGCAGAGGGACGTGTGATGATGCGTAATACCAGAGCACAGCATTGCAATCTCATTGCTTAATGCTTTCCCCACGCCGGTTTGAGGATTCAAACTGTGTGTTTTTTTTTTCTTTGTGCGTTACATTACGCTCCGTCTCTCGCTCCCACGTCCCAGCCAGAAGTGACTCATGTTCCAGCGCTGAATGCACCGGGCTACGAGGGCTGTGCTGGAGTGTCTGTCGTGGACGTTGTATCATCCTCCTCCTGGTCCCCGTGCGATCTGTTAGACGGCGGGGCTGGTTGGTCTGCCCACAGTGTCTGTTTTGGTAAAACCCCCCCCCCACCAGCCAGACGACACAGTCTGTGACGTCTTCTGTTCGACGCACGCGCTGCTTTCTTCTTCCTGCGATTGTGTTTGTCGTAGTGCAGCGGTGCTCTCTCTTTCTTGTTCTCCTTTCTCGTTGCTTTTAGCAACGCCATCGAGGCGGTCGGGGGTTGATTGATGTCTGCCTTCTCGTCGGAGGGACTCCGATTGTGTCTGACTCGTTGTTCTGAAGGGCCCGCTCATCGCTGCCGGAGACAATCGCTTCAGATTCTGTAGATTCACTTTCTCAGACCGTGTTGTAAAAAGGTCTGACTCTTATGGGCGGAGTGGTGGCGTCTCTGTGTCCGGGGCCGGGTATTCCTTTAGGATGTAGACCAGCGGAATGTACTTTACATTCACATTAAGACGCTGTTAACAGTAATAGTAATATCAGTAACAGTAATATATCGCTATATTCATAAAAAACAAGTGCCAAGCACTAACAGTAACTAACTAGGATAAGATGCTACACGATGCTAAGTTCTACTTTTAAGTGCCGGGACGTACAACAGACACTGAGTGCGTAAGAGAGGGGCTGGATGGGCGGAGGGTAAGGGGGGAGGTTATGCAGAGTCCAGGTGAACTCTGAACAAGTGATTGAGTCTTGAGTCTTTTGCGGGAGATGGTGAGCGACTCTGTGGTCCTGACATCGGAGGGTCCTGTGAAATATCTTCCCAGGTTACCCAAGGTGATGATGTTCCTGCCCCCCCCCCCCCCGCGACCCCTCCTTCGTCATTATAAGCAATTAGTCTTCATCAAGGATGCACTTTGGATTCAATGACTTCCGTCCTAATTGAGTTAGAATAAGGAAGGCAAACGTCGTTAAGGCAGCGCACTGAACTTGTCAATTTCCAACTCTTTAATCAAACAGGTTTATGAATTCACACTATGTCTCCTATATAAGACGGCATATTAATTCCGCTTTCTGCCCCGTCTTGTATATTGATCAGCTGTCGATTGCAAAGTTTGCTGCGTGCAGCTCCAAAGGTGAGACATTCACAAAGCTTATCTCGGGAGTACCTGTGCTTGTGTATGTCTTTGTGACGCACAAGGAAGAGAGATAAGGAATGTGCATACACGCGTATAGCCGAATGTGAAATCACACGTAAAAAACAGATCTACATTTTAAGCACACACACGCCCCCACACACGGACAGACAAATACACACACAAACACACACACACACACACACACACACACACACACACACACACACACACACACACAGGTGCACACACAGTCACACACACAGTCACAGACAGACAGGTAGACACACACACACACACACACACACACACACACACACACACACACACACACACACACAGACAGACAGACAGACAGACAGACAGACAGACAGACAGACAGACAGACAGACAGACACGGTCAGACAGACTCTCAGACTCTCAGACACGGTCAGACAGACTCTCAGACAGACAGACACGGTCAGACAGACTCTCAGACAGACAGACACGGTCAGACAGACTCTCAGACAGACACACACACACAGACACAAAGACACAGGAATGTGAAAGCGTGCCCATCCAAAGGAAACACCTAGACACAACCAAACATGCCGATCCAGTTCCTCTCCATAAGTCCCTTCCAGCGGCCGGCAGTATTAAGTTACGAGTCAACGAGGCAAATCTCATTGACGGTAGTCCACTGTGCAACAGAAGGGGGGGAGACACAACGTGAACAAGAGGCAGTGTGTTACCTGAAACCCTATAGCAGAGACCCAGAAACCCACTGCCGCCAAACAGAGCATGATTACCCATAATCCCATCCGTCTTGCTCCTACCTTCGGACCCTAACTGACTGCTCTCATAATGGATTAGCAGGTGCGCGGCTGGCCTCGGACCAGTCAATGAAAGCACTCGATACTACATCCCTGGCTGCTGCCGTCTCCTCGCTGTTCGGCGACAACCAAAGCGTCTCGCCCTGTCTCTACCGTTTCCCCGTTTGAGTGGCAGGCAGGGAATCGAACCAGCAAGCCCCTGGGACCTTGACGACAGGAATACTGGAAGAGTTCCATGCTGTTGACTGACACTGAGAGAAGCTTTCCTTATTGAAAGCCTGAGGGCTTGATCGAAAAACAAAGTGAACCGTTTCCGGCGGCACGCCCACGCACTCTGTGACCGAGGCGTTGGGCTATGAATCTGGACAGTTGTTGTCCTGATCTTTGTGAGGCTGGTCACAGGGGAACCTTAGGGGACTATGTTGACGTGCTTCGGAAGGCGGTCGAAGCGCAGCAGCCCACTGTGGGAAGAGAGGCGCCGTTTGCTAGATGACCCGCACCTCATTCAAAACCCCTACTACATAGATGCAGGTAAATGCCACGTTGTGCTGTGTACAGTGTGTGTGTGTGTGTGTGTGTGTGTGTGTGTGTGTGTGTGTGTGTGTGTGTGTGTGCGTCAGTGTGTGTGTGTTAGAGAGACACGCTCCAGCATCGTAAATTAAAGGCACCCAGTGCAACTTTATGTAAACATTCAATGAAAAATAAACATTCAATTTCTAGTCTTTTTTACACGTAGAAAGTTTCAATAACTCCATACCATTACATATCGACATTCAAGGAGCAAAGATGAGACGTCGTTGTGTGGTGAGAACTGATAGAAAATCGTGTAAAAAAGACTAGAAATTGAATGTTTATTTTTAAGCCTCGAAAGTTGCACTGGGTGCCTTTAAGATTGTAGATTGGTAACTTAACCCTTTATGTCACTAGGTATATAACTCGTAGAACTAATAGAATAGTACAAGTTATATACCATGCATACCATGCATCGTACCAGTGTCGGTTCTGGTATTTCCACCTGTCCTTGTCAAGAACTTGAATCGCTGGCGCCTGACATGCGTATACTACTGAGATTTTCTCCTGATTTCGTTTGCGGATCCGAATCTGACAGAACCTGTTTGACGACATTGCGTCAGACTGTTGCCTTAGACGCCTTGAAGGACTTTTATCTTATTTACACACCAGTGATATCCCGATAACGGCCACAACGGAATACAAGGAATGCAAAGATCTCAGGTTATGCCAAATATGTGCACTCACATCGAACGGTAGCGCTCTGCGCCAGAACGCCAAACTCTTCCTGACATGTGGGTCACAAGGAATTCTCCCTACAAGCCTATTTTTTTGTTACATGCACATCATGGGGACATTCATTGTGTTTCTGGTTCACTATATCTTGAGGAGAAATGCATATTTCACGTTTTATCCTTTCCCTCTTGGAGACGTTATGCTTATGCGTCATATTCAGTTTTCACCACAAGGGGGCGTCTCTGTTAGTCTGAGCAGCAGTTTCTTGCATTGCAGACATTGTTGAACGACGTCCACTTTCAACCATGATTCGGTCGTGGTCTGCTGCAGGTACCCTCCTGGCATTGACCGCAGCTACAATCATTAACCTTTAACATCCAATACCCTGACAGTACATTTAAAGGTGAGAAGCAGATGCACAGACACGGCATATTTTCTTATTTTACAACTGACCTTTCTCTCTTGAAATCGGTTTTCAGTGTGCCGGGAGAGTTTCTTCCATCATTACTTCCCTCCAAAACAATATATATGCTTGGAAAGAGATTATTCATTATATATATATATACGGTTTGAATTAAGTGACTTTAGTATGAATCATTTAACACTATAAATAAAATCCAACAACTTTTTTGGCCTACACACAGCACATCCTGTCTGCAACACAAAAACTCTTGCATCCTCCTCGACGATGAGAGCTGTGACCTCAACATTTCAGCCTTTATCGTTTTAATACATTTAATCTGGTTAAAGGAAATCCTTTCTGTTCTTTTATCCTCTATCCCAAGCTACTAAAACCTGCCTCTGTGCCACCAAAGTGGTCTGCGTTGCTTTTTGAGGGCCACGATTTTATTTGAAGTCCTTTCCAAACCCAACCATCTCAGTGCCACAGACCCCAGGTCCTCTCCTCCAAACGGCAAGGGCCTGGTGGAACCATTTTTTTTTTTTTTCCCCTTTCTTCTGCTGTTGATCTATCTACACCAACCCCACCCTCCACAAGGGCTAGCAGCAGAAAGCGGGGGTCTCCACTGCTGGAAGGGGGCTAGGAATCCACTCCTGCCTGTTTGTTCAGGATCCTGTGCTTTGTCTGCCGGAGCAGCAGCAGCAGCATCAGCAGTTGATCAACTCACCCGTCCACCTAATCCCCCTGCGCTCCAGCGCTGTGTGTGTACTTGCCCGTAGGGGGCTGCCTGCTGCTGTACTGGTCTAGTCGCTCTGGAGACTCCACACTGGGCGTGTCCTATTCCCCCCTGGGATCCGTTTCTTGTTTTCCATCCGTCCCGGAGTTTTGGAAGGCGGCTGAAAAGTTCACAGGCACTTCTGCGGCGTGCAACGCAGAGAGAGCGCAGAGTGAAGGGGGTTTGTCTGCACTGCAGTGGAACTCGGGAGTGTTCACAGCTCAACTTCAGCCCCAGAAGAAAAGGGAGAGGAAGAAGAAGAAGCAGGAATCTGTGTTTTGGATGTTGCAACCCATAAATAGCTAGTAGAGGGAATGGCTTTGTCTGCGGTGGGGCCAGCCCTGCACAAACTCTTTTATTTTTTTCCGTTTTCCCCTGCATGTGTGGGGAAAGTAGCGGAGCATGTTGGATGGTGAGGAACCCACTAGTCTGCGTGGGTCTGCAGTGTAATGAGCTCAAGGCTCGCAGGTGCCAAGGCTTTGCTTGCAACTCGTTTGAAGTCTCTCTTTTTTTTTTCGTGTCAAAGGTGAAGGATTATGCGTTGTGTTGGAATTCCGCCTGGAAAAGAAAAGGAATCAGTTTCAAAACGACCCGATAGGGAAGGAAAAACCAAACCTGGAGACTTGAAGAATCGTTCTTTGTGTTGATCTGCGCTCCTCACGTCTGACCGAGTACACAAACCAGGGAGTGAGTGAATGAATGAATGAATGAATGAATGAATGAAGTGCAATGCTGCTGTTCAGCAGCCAGACAGTGGACGCTATCAGCAGGGGTCAATCTTTTGGCCAACAACAGCAACAACAACAACAGCAGCAGCAGCAGCAGCAGCAGCAGCAGGAACAAACCCCCGTGTACCGCCACATCTCAGCTCTGGGAGATGAGCTAGTGTCAGGGCTCGTCATGGGCCGGGTCACCCGCACCCTCGTGGACGACTGCCAGCGTCTCCGGGGAGAGACACGCGCTGGAGCCATGCCAGGGGACGATGGCCCCGGGCCGGGGAGGGCAGGGCCCGACGCGGGCAGGTGGCCCTCCCTGGGACGCGCAGCCAGAGCCGCCAGGAGGCAGAGGGAGGAAGTGGTCATGGAGGAAGACGAGGAGGCGGAGGAGGAGGAGGCGCAGCAGGAGAAGAAGAAGGTGGAGGAAGAGGGGGGAAGAATGAGGACGGACCGGTTTTGCCGCCAGCCCTCCGAGAACCCCACCGGCTCCTCGTTCTCGCGCGCGGACGCCGACGCCGACGACGCACTCGAGCCGGAGACCCGGGGATCGCCCGGGAGGAGGCGCGCGGGCGGCGGCCCGGCGTCGAGCGCCGCGTCGGCCCGCGGGGGGGAGGAGGAGCGTACGGCGGGCGGCGACGCCGGCGTGTCGGCGGGACACGGCTCCCTGCCGCGGGCCGTGCTGCGGCGGCCCCGCCCGGACCAGGCCCTGGCGGCGGGGAGGAGATCGCTGAGCATGTACGGGGAGTTCTTCAGACCCAAGCGGGGCTCCCAGTCGGCCGAGGACGACCCCCCGCGCCGGCCCCGGAGCGTCTGCACGCCGACGGGAGTGGCGACGCCGCCCTCGCCGGAGGCCGGACCCCCGCCGCCGGGCGGAGGAGGAGGAGGGGGCGTTGCCGTGGACGACGCCGGCCCGCCCCGGAGCAGGAGGGCCGAGCTGAGGGCCGTGGACGGCCTGAAGCCTCTCCTGCCCTGTTACCGGCCCCCGGACAAGGCCGCCGAGCCCGGGCCCCCCGGGGCCCCCCGAGGACGGATCCGGAGGCCCCGGCCCGTCAGCATGACGGTGCTGGAGCTGAAGAAGAAGAGCTGCGAGGACGAGCCGGGCCGCCGCGGCGAAGGCACGGACGCAGACGCGGGAGGGTTCTTCCACTTCCGCTGGAGGTTATTTGGCAAGGCACCACCGGCGCCGCCGCCTGAGCCTCAGGACAACAGGGACACGCGGCAGGACGACAGGGACTCGAACCCGCCACACAGGTCTGACAAAATGGAGGCGCCGCCGAAGAAGACGCTGGGTTCCCTGCGGCGGAGCCTCAGCCTGCGGATCCGGAGGAGCGGACGCCCCCGGGAGGACGCCGGCCCGGGGGCGGGGGCGGGGGCGGAGACGTCCCGGCCCGCCCCGGGGCGGGACTCGAGCGTGCCCCCGCGACCTTTCTCGTACCTCACCGGAAGGACCCTGCCCCCCCGCCGGAACCAGGGGACGCAGGCGGCGGCGGCGGGGGGGACGCAGGTCATCCAGTACCAGCACCAGGGGAAGGTGAAGGTGATGGAGGTGCCCCCCTTTTCCACGGCCAGGCTGGGGTCCGGGTCGGGGGGGGGGGCGGCCGCCCAGCAGGCGGAGGCCAGCATATGGCAGCTCATAGCCAACCGCTTCAGGAGGAAGGAGCAGCCGACCGCCACGGCCGGGGTCCGACCCCGTGAAGCCCAACGGCCCCGGGGCGGAGACACGGGCCGCCGCGCCCCCGGGGGGGACAGGAGTCAGCCGGTTACCATAGCGATGCTGGAAGGCGTAAACGCCGGCAAAGGTCAAGGTAAAAAGCCTGGTTGATTTGTCTTTGTGGCGCCTCCGTCGTTACACGCTCGTTGCCGATGGATACGATCACCCGACTCCCCTTTAGAATATACGTCTGGATCAAAGAAGTACACAAGCAGAGACATAGAAATACACTTTCGGTCGCCGCATGCATGAATTGACATCAGATTGGACCCAAAGGGTTTATCTTCGTCAGAGGTAGAGTGATTCATCAGGAGGCCGTCTCGAGGGACGTTATGGTCGCGGAGTTGCCGTGACATAACACGGTGCACCGCGGTTGTGTTCTTATTACGAGGGTGCCTTTATGTTAACGCGTCTTACCGGCCCGGTTACAGACGCTGCTTGAAGCCTAAGCGTCGGAACAGCTTGTCGCTGTTACGACGACCTTTCACGGGTGCACCTCGCAGACTTAAATTAAGAGGACTTGCGGGGCATGGTGATGAAGACGAGGGGGGAAGAGGGAGGGGAGGAGAAGGGCGAGAGAGAGAGAGAGAGAGAGAGAGAGAGAGAGAGAGAGAGAGAGAGAGAGAGAGAGAGACTCACGCAGTAACCTGGATTAAAAAGCAACGCTGTACTTTTTTCGGAGTAAACTTTTAACGAGGCTGCGTGAGGCACAGTCAACATCCATTATCATTAAACCGACGTCAGGAATAGTCATGTTTCATCTTTCTCCTCTTCCCCCTCCCTCCTGTTATATCTCCGGCTGTGTACTATTTGTATTCTCACAAGATATGTTGCCAAGGATACCAACTCCCTTTGCGGCCTATTGTTATGTATGTATCTGTGTGTGTGTATATGTGTGTGTGAGTATGTGTGTATGTATGTATGTGTGTTCATGTGTGTTAGTGTGTGTGTGTATGTGTATGTTGATTTATATGTGTATGTGGAAGTGTGTGTGTGTGTGTGTGCGTGTGTGTGTGTGTGTGTGAGTGTGTGTGTGAGTGTGTGAGCGTGTGTGTGTGTGTGAGCGTGAGTGTGCCCTAACTGATAGGCGTCCCTGTGTTCTCCACTCCACTGTTGCTCAGTCAGGCATTAGGAATGTAGGTGTGCCAATGAGCCTGATTGAAGCGGAGTGTCGGCGGCCCCGCGGGCGGGTCCTGCTGGGCCTGTCGCGACCTGCCCGGAGACCGCCTCCACCGGGGAGGAATTAAAGACTGACAGCCTGAGTGGCCTCGACCTACCCTCCCAGCATCTGATCGAACAACACACACAAACACACACACACACACACACACACACACACACACACACACACACACACACACACACACACACACACACACACACACACGCACAAGCACGCATGCACAGGCCCGCACACGCACATACACGCACACGCATGCACAGGCAAGCGCGAATGCACGGGCGCGGACACACACAAACACACAAACACACACACACACACACACACACACACACACACACTTGCCAATATACACACATACAAACACACACACACACACACACGATGAAGTCATCACAAAGTCAGAAGTACTTAGACTTTGTCTTTCTCAGGTCTTTATTTATGAGCATGGCTCACTCTTTGGTTACTTTAAGGGAGGCCTCTCTCTTTCTCTCTCTCTTTCTCCCCTTCTCTCTCCTTTCTCTCTCTCCCCGTCTCTCTTTATAACCTTCGCTCTCTCTCTCTCTCTCTCTCTCTCTCTCTCTCTCTCTCGCTCTCTCTCTCTAAGTTCAAAGCACGAGAGATATTTTTTATTTGGCGTTGATTTCCTTTCATGTTCTGACTGGTTCTTCTGGCCGGCTGATTGGGGTATAATTTTCCAGCAGACCTGGGCCCGA
>NC_082389.1:4567925-4575425 GCF_031168955.1 Gadus macrocephalus
AAAAAACTGATATGTCTATACCTTATGTATATATAGCCTATTTAATTTAGTTACCGTGGTTTTTACCTAGAGGCTACGCTTTATAATAAATATTAAGATCTACTTTAAACCAAATATATGTTTAACCAAATATATATTTAACCAAGGTTCTAATATTTAATAACATTTACAAATAGCCTAATTAAATGTACACATAGGATCAATGCACAGGCCGACGCCAACAAACATCGACCCGTTATATAAGCTAAATTAAACGGACATTTTTTTTTAACTGTGACAGTTACACATATAGAGCAACGATGATAACAAACGAATGAACACATCCATGAACAGCAATGCAAAGTTTAATTTATTAACAAAAATTCGCCAGTTTCAAAAAATGTTAGGCCTGTGACCTACAATATAGGCTTGGGCTGTAGCATATTTAAGGAATTCAAAATGTGGGATTTATAAAAATATTTTATCATGTCGATCCACGTGGGCAACCAACATTGCCTATGGTCATGATTCATTTGACACGTATAAAAATACAACAACTGTACATCCCAAAGTCGGCTCATCTAGCCTATCTACATCTTAGCGGCTCCATGGAGATCTGCGTCAGGATCCCAGGCTGCCGCCCCAGGTCTGCAGCGCCCTCTGGTGGTGAGACCTGGTACAACATGGGAATTTACCGTGCATGGGTTCTAGAAATAAGATCATGTTCAAAACAACGTTTACATTCAGGGCATTTAGCAGACGCTTTTATCCAAAGCGACCTACAATAGGTACATTTGTCAGAAAAAAGAAAAACAATATATAGCTGTCGGCCTACAGTAAGGATGTTCATAGAACCAAGTGCCAAGCACTAACAATTGTTAGGTTAACCCATTCCCAGAATAAAACATATTTAAAATACATTTAAATCGTCTCTTTCTCCACCTTGAATGTGCTATATCAACCACACAATAAAAACCGTATGGCTTTATGGCGAAATATGACCAAAATAGTGAGCTATATTTATATTTCTTTCAGATAGATTCAGTCTGCTCTATTCTATTAAGCACATCTAAGATTTAATTTTTTTTTTTTTAATTTTACATTTTGCCTAATGTGGGAAAAGAGAGTCAATGAGGATTATGGGATTTTGAGCACACATTGTTTCCCAATAAATCTTGCC
The DNA here is from genome assembly GCF_031168955.1 of Gadus macrocephalus. Taxonomy (NCBI): domain Eukaryota; kingdom Metazoa; phylum Chordata; class Actinopteri; order Gadiformes; family Gadidae; genus Gadus; species Gadus macrocephalus. The sequence continues at coordinate 4,569,085 of NC_082389.1, forward strand.
TGTCTGTCTCTCCGTCTGTCTGTCCGTCAAACTGTTAGTCTTTCTGTGTGTCCGTCAGTCTGTCTCACCACCGGTTTATTCCAACAGACATCTACAGAGCATCTGCTAAGCATTCATCCAACAATCTGTCCCCAACTCAAACACTAAAACATTATTAAACACATAAATAGGCCTACTCAATCCGGATCTCAAGCGTCCAATCACGACGCTTAATGGACGAAGCCCGTGAAGTGCAGCAGCAGGTAGTTCTGGATAAAGATGGGCAGGGGCAGCTTCGGGACCACCCTGAGCAGACGCCCCTCCAGGTAGACCCGGACCCTGCAGCGGGCCAGGTGCTGTAGGGAGCGGGGGGTCCGGGCCAGGGAGAACAGGGACTCATAGAAGTCCTGGTGATCCTGGGTTTGGGAACGAACCACAACAGGACACTTCGGTGAGTGTGGACGTTTTCTCTGCGGTTGATTGAACCTTTCGCCGCACAAATTAAATCAAGTGTGTAGGAAAAAATACGAAATAAGCATTCGTATATTAATATTCATATAGCCTACTGTATATGTTATATCTATAATATTTATATACATAGCCTACAACCAATATATTTAGATATGACATTGAATATAAAATAAATCCAATGTAATTCACCTCATCATCAGAACAATCTCAATAAATCAATCATCGAGAATAAAAACGTGAATTTAAAGTTTTCCTCAAATCGACAACGCAACAGTTGCGACGCCGAGATGATGATGATGATTATGAGGATGATGATGATGAGGATGAGGTCAACATCTCCTTACCTTCAAGACCTCCAGGGGCACGGCCTCCACCCAGGCGTCTGTGACCTTCAGCCGGCTGTAGGCGTTCAGCAGCACCTCCACGGTACGAGGAGACCCGCAGCAGTGCTTCAGCACCTGAACACACATGCACACGCACACACACACACACACACACACACACACACACACACACACACACATACACGCACACTCACGGCCGTCAGGCGGGTTTAGCGACACAACAGCTAAAGAGACGCTAAACTAGTGGACGGTGGAAACCCGTTCAGCGCGACTGAGCTCGTGATTCCATAGTATAAAAATAAGTGAAGTAATTAAACACTTGTGAAATGAACAGATTGGTCTTCCCTCTAGGGGTTTAACTGGAAATTATGCAATTAGCGCTAATTAATCTCCTATTAACACTTGCCTAATTAGGAGCCGTGCCTCTTTCTGCTGTGGCCCACGTGGGTTCAGCAGCGATAGTGGTAGTCAAGCGCCCCGCGGAGTGGGAAACGCCTCACGTCGTGTCACGGAATAGGGAATCGTGAGGTTGTGAAGACTTTAGTTTCACACAAAGCCGGCTTGTTACCTCCAAGTGTATTACACTTTTTGTGCTGGCTTTCCTTTTGGAAATAAAAAGAATGTCAAACTAACTGAATCGACGACCAAGAGTTTTTGTGTGCGAGTGTTAAAGCTGGGGTAGTAGGCTACAGCTTTTTTTAGACACATTTTTACTAATCTGTTGAAATTCTCTTAACATAAAAGAGAGAAATAAATTAATCAAATATTTTGGCAAAACTTCAACCCATCTGTAGCTGTTGAGGGCCTGTAATAACCAGTCCAATCATTTAATTCTGCCTGAATGAATTGATTGGATGGCTTTCCTGTCTGTCTACCTTCCTACCCACCTACCTGCATGCACTCCTCCCATGCATGACCTGAGTATTCCTCAAGGCCGGGCTGACCTACAAAGCCAACGAGCTAGTCCTCTTTTTTGGGAGAGTGGCTATGTAACAAGGGCCTGAAATAAAAAAAACTGAAATAATAATAACTTTATTTGACAGGAGGTAAAATAAAGTGGCCAAACCATAGTTAAAGTAGATGAAGATGAACGTACCATGGAGGGTAAAGGAAGTAAGATAAAGTTAAAGTAGCTGTAGATGAACCTACCACGGGCAGTAGGATAAAGTTAAAGTAGCTGTAGATTAACCTACCACGGGCAGTAAGATAAAGTTAAAGTAGCTGTAGATGAACCTACCACGGGCAGTAAGATAAAGTTAAAGTAGCTGTAGATGGACCTACCACGGGCAGTAGGATAAAGTTAAAGTAGCTGTAGATGAACCTACCACGGGCAGTAAGATAAAGTTAAAGTAGCTGTAGATGAACCTACCACGGGCAGTAAGATAAAGTTAAAGTAGCTGTAGATGGACCTACCACGGGCAGTAGGATAAAGTTAAAGTAGCTGTAGATGAACCTACCACGGGCAGTAAGATAAAGTTAAAGTAGCTGTAGATGGACCTACCACGGGCAGTAGGATAAAGTTAAAGTAGCTGTAGATGAACCTACCACGGGCAGTAGGATAAAGTTAAAGTAGCTGTAGATGGACCTACCACGGGCAGTAGGATAAAGTTAAAGTAGCTGTAGATGGACCTACCACGGGCAGTAGGATAAAGTTAAAGTAGCTGTAGATGGACCTACCACGGGCAGTAGGATAAAGTTAAAGTAGCTGTAGATGGACCTACCACGGGCAGTAGGATAAAGTTAAAGTAGCTGTAGATGGACCTACCACGGGCAGTAAGATAAAGTTAAAGTAGCTGTAGATGGACCTACCACGGGCAGTAAGATAAAGTTAAAGTAGCTGTAGATGAACCTACCACGGGCAGGGCCCCGGGCCACACCCGTATGGACCCGTAGTTGAGCAGCGACTGCACCACCCTCTCCGGCTGGTGCGCCGTCTTATAACACGCCACCTTCAGGATGTTGTGCATGGGCGCCTCGCCGCCGTAGTCCATGTCGTTCACCCCCGCCCCGTTGGCCAGCAGCAGCTCCACCACGTCCGCGTTGGCCTGCTTGCACGCCATGTGCAGCGGCGTGCGCTTGTCGCGGTCCAGGGGCCCCACGCGGGCCCCGGCCGCCAGCAGCAGCTGGCAGACCCGGTGGTACCGGGTCAGCTCGTGGGCCTCGTGGGGGTGGGCGCAGGCCGCGCCGAGGGGCGTGAGCTCCTCCTCGTTGCGGCGGTCCACCGCCGCGCCGTAGCGCAGGTAGAGGTCGGCGTGCTCCGGGAGGCCGTGCCGGGCCGCCACGTGGAGGGGCGTGTCCTCCTCGTCCACGCTGCGGCCCGTGATGGCGGCGCCGTACTGGAGGAGCTGCCGGGCACATCTGGGGTTAAGGGGGGAGGTTAGAAGGTTTTTGGTTCGAGGGAATCCCTAGATAAGATGGGAGTGTGATTAGTCATTAAAAGCCCCTCCCTGTGCCTGCCACCCCTATCCCTAGCCCAGGGGTGCCCAACCAGTCGATCACGGTCTACCAGTAGACCGCCGATAGATCCCAAGTCGACCGCGAGGGGTGGAAAAAATAAATAAATAATAATAATAATCATATAAAAAAACTAAAAAAAAACTTGCGCGGGACATATACGCGCGGCAGCGCATGCGCTGTCAACAGTAGTTGAACGCCGTCAACAGTAGTTACGCAGTCCTAAACGTTGGCATGGCTGAGGGGAAACGAGTTAAGACCTACCATTTCCCCCCCCCCCCCCCCCCTCTAGTGTCAAAAGGTTTGCAATGTTGACACTAGACTGGTAGATCTCGGGAGGTTGGCTACTTCAAAAGTAGACCTTGGGTCAAAAAAGGTTGGGCACCCCTGCCCTAGCCCATTCGGCCCAGAAATTGATTTTTCCATGAAAAACTAATCAACAAAGAACCTAAATCCTACTAATGCTATCATTGTTGTATCGATTCACAACCTAAATCCTACTAATGCTATCATTGTTGCATCGATTCTCAACCTAAATCCTACTAATGCTATCATTGTTGCATCGATTCTCAACCTAAATCCTACTAATGCTATCATTGTTGCATCGATTCTCAACCTAAATCCTTCTAATACTATCATTGTTGTATACGTTTCTCTACTTAAATCCGATTAACAATCTCAAGTTTCTCAACATAATCCTTTTAGTACTACTACTACTACTACTACTACTACTACTACTACTACTACATTGTTGTGTATACGCTTCTCAACCTAAATCCTACTATTACTACCATTGATGTGCATATTCTCCTCAACTGTCCACCATCGTCCCTCTCCCACCCGTCCACTCACTCGAGGGACTCCGGCAGGGTGCAGACGTGCAGGGGCATGAGGCCGTCCTCGGAGACGGCGTTGGCGTTGGCCCCGTGGCTCAGAAGCAGCTTGGCGCACTCGGGCTGGCAGCTCTCGCAGGCCTCGTGCAGCGCCGTGCTGCCGCCGGGTGCCAGCTCCACGTCGGCCCCCCGCTGGAGGAGGAGGCGAAGGCAGTCGGCGAAGCCCCGACACGCCGTGATGTGGAGCGGCGTGGTCAGCTCCTGCTCGTAGGATAGGGACCACAGCCCTGGACAGGAGGGGGAGGAGGAGGGAGGAGGGAAGGAGGGAAGGAAGGGAGGAAGGGAGGAAGGGAGGAAGGAAGAAAGGAGGAGAGGAAGGGAGGATGGAAGGAAGAAAGAGAAAGAAAGAAAGAAAGAAAGAAAGAAAGAAAGAAAGAAAGAAAGAAAGAAAGAAAGAAAGAAAGAAAGAAAGAAAGAAAGAAAGAAAAAAGGAAGTAGGGAAGAAGAAGAAGAAGAAGAAGAAGAAGAAGAAGAAGAAGAAGAAGAAGAAGAAGAAGAAGAAGAAGAAGAAGAAGAAGGATGCGGCAAAGAGGGGGAGAAAAGGTCAAGTTTAGACGCCCCCATCAGCTTCATTGGCATTCAGGTAAGACCCTCCACATAGTAGAAATGTAAAGTTAATCAAATCCTCCACTTTGGTTCATAAAAGATGATGTTGCTTGATGTCGTGCCTCCTCAGAACCGGACAACTTATCTCCTCCAAGAAAGTTTGTCACAATATGTCTCAAACTTGTTTCATATTTCCAAGTCTCCGGGATGACGTACTCAGTCCTCTGTAGTTGACCTGAAGCTCTTACACTCCTCAATGTTGCCGGTGTCATAGACAGAATCGACGAGGAAGCTGAACTCCTCGTCATCCATGATGCTGATCAGTGTCACACCGTCTCCCACCAGGAGAGCGTTCCAGAATTGAGAAACGCAACCGCTGGCCTGAGCTGTGGCGATCACGTCGCTGCGGTAGGACTTTGGCTTGCAAAATGCAAACTTGGAGAGTTGACGATCCATAACTATAAATATCGGAAACAAAAACGACGGCATCGACTGCGCTGTTTCTACGTTTTCATTCTGGTAAAGCGTTGAGATTGGATATGCTGCGCTTTCTCCTAGAGGAATCAAACCACAGGTCAGGGTTATTCAGGGCATTGTAACGTGATATCATGGTCAGCCCTGTGAACCGTGCCAGGGGTACGCCTCAGCAACAGATAGTGGGTCACATGTGGCGTGCTAACTGTTGCATAAGCACCGTTGCAGTCAGTGGTGAGGGGGTTGTGGGGGCTTTATGTTGGATGATGAGTGCATTTAAGCAAATTGCAACTTTGCAGTGTAATGCCAACAATGCATTATATTTTCAGTATACTGGATGTCAGACAATTCTAACCCCCAGCTCTGATGACTATAAAACATAACGGCATGACTTGGCTTGAATGTATTCTTCAGGTCTAATCCCAAGTTGTAGAAAACCCTCATACACTCAGTGTCAGTTTTCGATTGCCAGTGTATCCAAGTAACTCAAATTATTTTGAATCGTTAAGGCTCTATCCAACAGAAGTTGCGTGGCATTTTCCGAACCTCTTTTGTGAGGCGTCTGCATAAAGCCGGAAATTGGAATGGGACATTGTGTTTCAAAAATTGGGAGGGTTGATGGTGGTGGCTAGGGTAATGTAAAGCAAACTTCCTAGCCTATTTGAATCTGTCAAAAACAAAAGCCAAAAACCTGTCGATCCCTGCGCTGTGAGCTATCAGGTGACACAAGAGCCATTCAATTAGAAAATAATACTTGTAAGTCTAACACCAGTGCAGTCGTGTGTCATAACTATGATAGACATCAATATATCAGAATTAATCACAAACAAATGTTTGGGGCGAAAATATATATGAAAAATACCTTTATTTTCTTTTTTTGTTCTGCTGGGGCTATATCATGGTAATAAAGTAATTCAACAAGAGCTAACCCAATTTGGACCACACACGCACACACACGCACACGCACACACACACACACACACACACACACACACACACACACACACACACACACACAATTCTTCAGACATCATTGTCATCAACACTGCTCAAACATGAACCTCCACAAATGATTACTAAAAATAATTACCAGTGACGTCTCACCTTCCCCGCTGGCGACCCAACGCATGTCCCCGCCCCGGGGCTCGATGATGAAGTTGGCCCTGGAGTCCTTGGGGAA
>NC_082389.1:4580425-4610142 GCF_031168955.1 Gadus macrocephalus
CTTGCTTACTTTCTGTCGATCCACATGAACATGAATGCACACGGAGGCATCTACATTAAAAACCTTGATACATTTGCGTCGATCGGAGCGAACATAACAACCATTGTTGATGCTTGAAGACCGATGAGAAGGAATGTATCTTCAAACAATTTACACATGCTTCTGCTGTCCCCTGTAGGATTACAGAGACAACTACAACAATACAAACCAAAACTGCAAGAGACATTTATTCAGGCTTCATAAATGTCTCTAGGCGTTTTAGTACATAGGGTTAGTGCTCTATCGATATTTTTTAAGAAAGAGCACAATTTTATAATTTATAGCAAAGTATTTTGCGGAGCCCTCGTATTGCCCACGGAACACTGGGGGTCCAGGGACCCCAGGTTGAGAACTACGGTATAAAGCAAATATAAAGATATCAGATTTGCTTGTCTTCTCTATGATGCGGAATCCCACCCCTAAAATATAATTAATTTCATTATGATTTAAGCAATGACATGGAAAATCCATTTTGGAATTTCTAATGCTGCAGGAAGTATGGCATGCATGGTATTTTTAGCAAAAAAAAAATAGGTATTATCTTTTTTTTTTTTAAGGTAAACGTATCTTCACTAGTGTACTCTGGGGCACAATAGGAGGAGTGCCCACCTGTGTGTGTCCTCCAATGACAGCTCTGTGAAACAGGTCTGTTGACTCATTGTAGTTAATGTGAAAGCAAAGTCGACTTTATTTCAGTACTACTAACTACTATGAGCCTCGGATTAAAGTGAGTTGATATCTTTACACGTTTGTTCTCTTGTATGTTGTATGTTGTATGTTGGAGTAGGGATTCCTGATTGATGTTTTGATAGAGGGATGGGGCCAAGTGGTAGGGCTGAGGTTTATCTGAGTCAAACTCAAAACAACACAAAGTATCACCGGCAAGAGCTGGCGAACGCTGCACAAGCAACACCCGAAAACCACAAATGCATTTTTCCAGTTAATGAGGATTAATCAATTATAGGCATTGTATAATCCGATTCAATGCATTATAGATATTCTATAAAACAAAAAATCGGCAGTATGTTGATGGCATTTTGAATTTCCTCCTTTGCCGGCATCTGACGCCCGCGGACAAGCTGCTCAGTTGCTGCACTTGGCACCGCTCTTCTTATAGCAGACGGTTAGGGCAGGAGCAGGTTGAGGCAGCTGTCTCATTGCAGGGTGTGTTCGGGCTCCATACAGCCCACGGTGGTTATTGTGCTGAAAGAGAGATTTAGAAAAAGATAGAAGAAATGGTTAGACACACCCATATAGGCCTGAACACAGAACTGCCTTGGGAGATGAGGTGTGGTCTTGGTTCTCAAAAGTTTAACAAAAGAAGTTCATGTTGTCTTATTGTCAATACGGGCACACACACACACACACACACACACACACACACACACACACACACACACACACACACACACACACACACACACACACACACACACACACACACACACACACACTAGGCTTAGTAGACGGTATACGTTTGACTAAATCAATACCAGCAAAATTATTCAGGCCCACACACATATAGGCCCACACAGCTACTAGACATAACAATTGGATTTGTTTTTTACTCACCATTTGACTCACTTCTTTAAGATGAAAGTATTAATACTTGTAAACTGTGCGCTTCATAAATTCACCTGCTGAGAGAGAGAGAGAGAGAGAGAGAGAGAGAGAGAGAGAGAGAGAGAGAGAGAGAGAGAGGCTATAAAACTCCAGGGATTTTGTATTTTCGGCTTATAGTACCGTCGGCCTAATGCGCCTCTTTTTGACTAATCTGCACTTCGGAGCAGGGCCGGCGCTCGCATCTAAAGGCGACCTAGGCGACCGCCTTGGGCGGCAAAGGCTTTGGGGGCGCCCTCTGGTGGCGCCCTTAATTAGTAAATTAGAATATGCGAAACTAACGGAGAAGGGAGGGGGCGCAGGAGCAATCGCCAGGGCGCCCCGAAACCGTCACCGTAGTACGCAGGTCAATTTCGTAACATAGAACTGTCATAGTGGCATGTCGACATTGAAATGTCGGAATAAATAGGCGGCGGAATTAAGGCATTGCACCAAAGACATACGGGAACGCTATAAGTGCTACAAGCAAGGAAATTACGTCACAAGAGCAACTCGTGCAGGTGGTGTACGAGGCATGTGGAACACACCATCTCTATGGCGGGATCGTTCTGACTTCTAGAATGTTCCTAGCGATTAACCAATTGTATCGAAGTATCATTCGTGGTGGTACAGTTTAAGCTATTAAAAAGAAAAGTGCATTTAAGTTTGATGGGAAAGTTACACGTCGTCATAATCCTTTTGGAGACTGCACGTTAAAGTTGGATAGCATGTGTTAGATCAGAAATTTTCTGCATTATAATATATATTGTAGCAGGCTTGTGGTTGTGGGTACAAGCCTGTTAACCACACAACACAAAGCAGTTCAAAGTCAGGGTGACTTTATTTATTAACGGGTATTTACGACCAGGGTCGGAAAAGGGTAATCCACCTCCGTTTGGGTACCATCCGTAATCCGTAATCAGTCTGTTTGACCCGTGTCCAGTGGTGGTCTCCAGAAGGGTTCTAAAAAAAAGCAATTGGTACACAGTGGGGTTAATCAGACGGTCTGGGTCACAACGGGCAATCAATCCGATTAAATTTTCACTTCCCTCTCTCATTCGTCGGCGGTACAGTACTTCCAGAAGGTCACACAGATGCCGTTTGTATTTTGCTAGCCCCCCCGTGTGGTAGCCTGCTCTCCCCTTTAGCCCCAAGCACCCTTCTTAAAGGGTAATTCCGGTGTAAAATTGATTTGGGATATGTTATGTATGATAACGAGTTCAAACGTTAGTTTTGGAGCACAAAAACCGCATTGTACGCTTTCTTCAGTTGGCTGTTTTTAGCCAATTCTATCAAAAGGCCGATTGACGAACACAGATATAGTGACATCCGTCAGCTACACGCAAGCTCTGTGTTCGCCAATCTACTTATCGAGTCTTAAAAACAAAATGGCGTCAACGGGTGATCTACTGATGGTATTGTGTGTAGAAAATGTCCTTTTTAATAAACAATCTGTACACTTACAAAGTTCTCAATGCCTCGTTTTATATGTTAAGACCCTAATTATACTACCAAAGAAGTGTCTGGCTACTTTTAGCCTTTTAAGTGGTTTAAAATAGCAATTTAGTTTTTACAATAACCAGTGCCCCCCTCGTTCCAAGTTTATAGCGTTTTGATAGAATCGGCTACGAACGAACGTTTCAACTCGTTATCATACAAAACATATCCCAAATCCATTTTACACCGGAAATACCCTTTAATGACCCTCAGGCTTGCAACAGATAAGGGAGGTCGTCTATGTAAGGCAGGGATGGGCAACTGGCGGCCCGCATCCTCACTCAGTGCGGCCCGCATCCTCACTCAGTGCGGCCCGCATCCTCACTCAGTGCGGCCCGCATCCTCACTCAGTCAGGCCTGCACATTAAAAAAAAATAAAAATAATAATAATAATAATAATTGATCGAGTTACAGAAAACTCGGTCAAGAAAGATGAGAAGAATTCATAGAATTCGAAGACAAACCCATGCGTCTAGTTTGCTTAGAAGCGATATCAGTCATTAAAGATATCCACTTAAGTCGCCACTACAACTACTACAACTGCTTGTTGGGTTTGAGTTCATTGAGTTGTTGCACTTAATGTTGGGCCACTGTTTTTCAGTTTTTTTACTTCATTGAATGATGATGTATGTGAGCCCTTTGCACTGATAAAAATACGGACCATTCATGTGGCTGTTTGAGCATGGAAAACATGAAATGAATGTATGTTGGTTCAATTAACATACCGTACATAGGTTATGATTCTGGATGATTTTTTAGGTAGTGCCCATCCCCAAAATGCACCAGAATACAGGAAATCAGATCGACCAAATTCAAAATTGTGTAGCTTCTCTCAGCTCACGTTTAGTTGAAGTGTGCAGTCATGTGGCCCTCCGATGGTTATGATGAAAAATGTGGCCCTCTTTATCATGAAAGTTGCCCATCCCTGATTGGGTGTGGAGCCAGCAGGTTGCCAGCTACCTCCTTTCAATTACCACTCCCCTCACTCCTCCCTGCCACAATATATACAGGTTTGCATACAGATCTCGTTTGTGTGTTCTTACTTCGATGTGTTCTTACTTTCGATGTGTTCTTACTTGGTGAGTATTTTTTTTTATTCTGGTTAAAGGGGTGGTGTTAAACCATAATCCTAAATTGATGTCTGTCAACCAGTTTGAACTTTTGCTCCAACCGCCGGTAGCCCTTCATGCCTTTAAGTATTGGATGGGTTGAGCTCTGTCTTGGCAGTGGAAGTTGATGGTGGCCAAGAGAGGGTTAAGTTTCGCGGATTCAGTTTAAGAGATTTCTCAAACTCTTTGCTTCTTCTTACAACAACGAAGGCACTGAACAATTTCTCACACAGCATAAGGGCTCATTTACCCTTGAGGGTGATTACCACAGATACTGCGGCCACGTAGGAGTGTTACCTGGTCCCTTTGTGTGCCACACCTTCAATAACTTCCTCATTGCAGGGTTGTCAGTTCTGGAACAACAAGGTGGCGATCAGTCTCTCTTTGATGTTGTCTAAATAAAATTAGTAAATATATTTCCATTTGTGAGGGAAGGCAGAATGAGCCAGCCCTGAAAAATGAAAGAATGTAATAGAGCAGTGTAGTTCCGGAAGTAAAAATCCCTTAATTTTCCCCATAGGAGTTTTGATTAAAAGCCATAATGTCGGAACCATCCAAAGTATACTTACCACACGCCACTATTCTGTGAGACTATGGTATATGCTCCTAGACTGGGTACCCCCAGCCCGTTCTGCCGGCGATTGGAATTCGCCCTGCAGAAGGGTCTTGAGAAGAGCAATACAAGTTAAAGATTTTAACTTCTAGTTTTGAGAAGTTCTATTTGCAATGTCATTTAAAAGCACTACACTACCCACAATCCTAAAGTGTAACACATTCTCTTCGATTGGTGGAGCTCGCTGTTACAATGGAAATGTTACCCGCAACCGCGAAAGTCAAGTGGTCGATGACTGCTGCTACTGAACTTGATCGCTTACCACAGAGAAACCATGATTTCCCTTTGATTAATGGAAAGTTTGATAGTTGTTAGAGCTGTAGAGGAAATGAGCTGTACATTTTTAAATATATGTTGACGTAGAAAATATGACAAAAATATATGATATAGCAGTGCTATTTAGTAATTTGGGTTGGAGAAAGGCTAGGAATACATATAACTAGAATACAAAACTGAATTCACATTCACATTAAAAATGGCATTGCCATGCTGGGTTGGACTCTACCTGGCTTTGCATATAAAATCTCAAGTCTCTCTCCCTAGTGGCCTGCAGGGGGAGCTGTCCTGGTTAGCCATGGTGGCGAATTGGTTGCTGATTGGAGGGAACATTAAACCAGTTCTTCCATGTCAGCTCTCTGTCCCTCTGATCTGCTGCTGATCTGACGCCACGGGGGCGTCCCTTCTCTCCACGCACCTTGTTTCTTTGTTTCATTTGGCTCCAGGCAGTGCTGCTGTCTATTTGTTTGATTTCACCTCCACATGCATACACCACATACTCCAAATACCCACACATTGTGACAATCCAGCGCTCTTTGCTCCTAACCTCTACCTGGTGTTTTTGTTGTATGTGAGTGTTGCCTATGTAGCTAGAGCACTGGCTTGCCATTTACCAGTGGGTTAGCACATTCTTAGACTTATTAGAATAACATGCTTGTCTTTGTTGTGAGTATACCAGGTGATCCCTGTAGGTGGAGTTGTAGTTGCTGCTGGCTTAGTGGCAGGTTGAAGGCACCTGGAAGTTTACTAAAGCCACTCCTCGAGACACACTATTTATCTCTATCTAGAAGCGGGCTGATAAGGAGGTTGCTTATCCCCATCTTAAAGGGACAAGCAATGTCCCATCGTCCCATGTCCAATTCTCAAATAAATTTGGCTACCAAAAAAATGGTCAATTTAATTGACTGCAAACCCCTCTGAGAAGCAAGATTAACAGCATGTGCGTCATGGCCACAGTTTTGGTCCTGTGTGTTCTCCCTTCTGCGTCGGCCACATCCCCTGTCTGTCTCTGTGCTTTGCCTGCCACTCTCAACTACTCACATTTGACCTGCATCAGCTCATCGACTCCCCTTCACACCTGTTTTCTCTGCAGTCGTCGCCAAATCGTACTTCGATATACCATGCTAGTTATTCGTACCTGGCACCAGTATAGACACTTTCTAGTTGTTGTTTCTCCTGCTGAAATCTTGTACCTCACCTTTGTTCTCTTTTGCCTATAGTTTTTTGGATCTACACCTCCAGCCTGCCTGCTCCACTCCCTCCAGCCTGATGCGCCCCACTCTCCAACCTGCCCCCTGCCTCACTCCTGGTTATTCCAAATAAACCTGTTCACTTTCACTCCAACTCCTGTCCTGTCTCTGTGTTCTGCTCTTGGGTCCAGCAGCTATCGCTCCCCTAACAGAATGATCTGGCCAAAATAGACCCAGCGGACATGGACTCCTTCCGCCAAGCTCTCTCCACTCAAGGTGCCCTGGTCAGGGAACACATCCATGCCCTCCGGGAAGCGATGGAGGCTTTTAAGGGCCTCTCTTCCCGGGTCACGCAGATGGGCACCTAACTGGACTTACTTGTCTCCCAAGCCACGGCTTCCCCGCCGGCAACGGTACCCACCCCTTGTCCATACTCACCCGGCTCAGCTGCCACAGGCCCGAGAGCCTTTCATTCCTGCTCCGGAGCACTATGCTGGGGACATGGGTACGTGGAGGGCATTTTTGACTCAGTGTTCCTTAGTTTTCGATCAACAACCTCTTGCCTACCCAACCGGTCAAGAATTACTTATATTTTGGGTTCACTTAAGGGTAATGCACTAGCGTGGGCATCAGCATTGTGGGACAGTAATTCCGCTGCATGTGCTAATTTTAATTTCTTTGTTGCTGAGATGAGGAAGGTTTTTGGTCCCCAAGTTAAGGGAGGGGAAGCCGCCAAGCCCCTACGACAGGGCTCCCGCAGTGTAGCCGAATTTTCAGTTGAGTTAAGGAATGTAGCAGTCAACTCGGGCTGGAACGACCAGTCACTACGAACACTTTTTCTTTCCAGCCATAATGAGCCAATTAAGGATGAGCTGGCTACTATGGATGAGGCAGACAGCCTTGAGGAAGTAATCTCCCTCTCCATCCGGCTGGATAACCGCCTTCGTGAGCGGCGTAGAGAAAGGGTTAGCCGTCCCATGTCTCCGGCATTCACTGGCTCCTCTCTTCCACACCTACCGAGAGCTGCTCTCCCCCCACCTGTCCCACGTGCAGTGTCTGAAGAGGAGCCCCTGCAGCTGGGGAGCACACGTCTAACTCAGCCACAGCACCTCCAACGGATATGGACCGGAGTTTGTCTGTATTGGGCACTACCCAGACATCTCATCTCCGCCTGCCCGTCGCTGCCAAAAGACGAGGCTCAGCAGTGAAGGTAGAGGCCCTGCAGGATGCCACTCTCCTGTCCCTCGGCCACCCCCTCTCTGTGTCCGCCATGGTGGATTCTGGAGCTGATGAGAACTTTATTGATTCTGGGTTTGCTTCTCAAGTTGCCATTGCGTTGGAACAGCTCCCGTCTCCCTTAGCCGCAAACGCCTTGGACGGCCAACACCTTGCCCGCATTATTCACCAAGCCAAGCCCCTTGAATTAATTGTTTCAGGAAACCACCACGATACTCTTCAGCTTCATGTCATCCTGTCCTCCCTGACTCCCCTGGTCCTTGGTCACCCCTGGCTCAAGCGGCACAATCCCCAGTTCGACTGGTCTCCCTTCATATCAGCCATCAATACTAGATCAACTGAGCTGCAAGAAAATATTGACCGGTAATAACAGAATCACAAGGGCTCAACACGTAAATGACTTCTGTTTACGCTTTAGCATACTAAAATATGCAGTCCTAATCCATATCAATAGCCAAGTATTAAAGAAAGAACTCTTATTATTGTTTATGTTTTGTATGTTTAACCCTTATTATTGTGTCACGTTTTATTATACTATTAATAATAATAATAATAATACATTTAATTTAGAGGCGCCTTTCAAAACACCCAAGGTCACCTTACAGAGCATATAGTCATCATACAATTTTTTAAAAAACAAGACATTGTGGAAAAAGATAAATAAATAAATATTGGATATCTTAATTTCACCACCTTCACCTACTACGGTACAAGAACATAATTATACATTTAACTTGTAAAGAAGAAAAAATTAAGTATACATAGTATGGAAAATGCAGTATGCCGAAAATACCAGGGTGTTGATCTACACATCCAGTTGCATCATCATCGCAGCATTATTTTTGAGCTATTCTGCAACACATCATCTGCGCAACACATCATCTGAGCCCGCGAAAGACAAGGGATGGCACTACCATGTGTGTGCCATTCAATTTAATCGCCTGTCCACTTGTTAATTGAATATTGATCACGATTTCAATTTTAGCATCAAATGATCAAAAAACTAATATAATCAAGATTTTGTGTATTTTTTTAAATTTTAATTTCAAGTTCTCAGTTACATAGTGTTTTTTGGGACAGACATGCTGAACAAATACATCATGTTTTTAAACTAAAAAATAATCGTGATTTAAATATTGACCAAAATAATCTTGATTATGATTTTTCCATAATCAAGCAGCCCTAGCTGCAGTACGTACTAAAAGGAAAGTGCAAAAGTAAGGCCATTTCCGTTCCCTCATAGCTGCGCATGCTTTTGGGTGGCCATGCTTTGGCGGCCATTTTGGGACAGACATGCTGAACAAATACATCATGTTTTTAAACTAAAAAATAATCGTGATTTAAATATTGACCAAAATAATCTTGATTATGATTTTTCCATAATCAAGCAGCCCTAGCTGCAGTACGTACTAAAAGGAAAGTGCAAAAGTAAGGCCATTTCCGTTCCCTCATAGCTGCGCATGCTTTTGGATGGGCGTGATTTGGCGGCCATTTTGTAGAAATGTTTGCGACTACGCATGCGTATGTACTCCGTGTCGGGATTTTCCACATGGTGTCAAGTCGTTCACGGCTAAAGTTGGTTAGCCTGTGTAGCTCAGAAATTGTTTGGATTATAATACATAAATATTAGAAATCTTCGCATTTTGAAAATGGATCGCAACTGTAGAAAGAGGGCTGCATCGGTGAGTACTTTTGTTTACAACGTTTCCCCATTCTAAAAGGCATTCCCTGAATGCATTCTACTATATTCTTTGACGAGGCGTATGTGGACGCGCTGATGGCGGGGTTAAGCTTCTCGGGATAAGTTTAAGAGACTTCTACAACTTTTGCGTCTTCTTACGGACATTGCATCATCCTTCTCATGCACAAATTAATGTTATGTGCCACTTCTCAAACTAATTGAACCATGTCGCCGACAACACTAAATAAACTATCGCACACGCACACACACACACACACACAATATGACGTAACTTTCATTTACGCTTTAATTGCTCCAGTAATAGTTAATAGCTGCTTCCCTTGTAACAATAGCAATGTTTAGCCCGTCTTGACACGTCTGAATTACATTTTGGCAAGCACAGAAAAAGGTTGGTTAGACAGAGATCCTGATACAAAGCCTCATGTATACAATGCTTCTTCTCTTCATCAACTAAAGGCAGGAGTGCCTAGTGAAGTGAAAATACCCACCAAGAGGAGGAGGATCTGCACCCCTTCTCTCGATGTGGAGATGTTGGAGGACTCCACCGACTCAAACATGGAGATAGATGGCTACCCGGGTATGTATATGTCTCAAGCCGGGTCCCAGCACAGCATCTGTTCTTTCAGTAGTACCAGCACATCCCGACGGGAACACAGCTGTTGCCATTTGTACCAGCTCATCTGCTTTAAAGAACCTTCTGACAACAGCACCAACTCGTACTCGACTCGTGTCTGAAGATGGAATGAATGCAAATAATCTCTTATGTGTGTGTGTGTGTTTTAGCCTATTTAGAGGGGGTAATTGAGGATCTGGAACAGCTGGTAATAGACGGGTAACCTCCCGAATCTGCCGGTAAGAGTTACACAAAGCCACACAAAAACAAAGTTACCCACACAGACTTTACTTTTTCTTAGGTCTAGCCAGGACAACATATAGGGGTTAATGATTCTCAGCTAACCTATGAAACTCACCCTATCTTTCCGTTTCGGAATGGGCTGCCCACTGCTGGTACCAGCTGATCTGGTGGTTACAGGTGAGACAGACAAACGGATACATAGCCTCATGAATCCAACTTCATCCATATGCTTCTTTGTGGGGCGGCATAGCTAAACTATCGTTAATTTTGCAATAAAAGGGCAACATTTGGTACATATATAGCATAATATATTTAGAAGAAATCTGGATATTGGGTTATTGCAGATTGGCATTCTGATGAACATGGCAGCCATTTTCCAAAATGGTTGACAGTGTTTCGGATAAAACCCACAATCTAATGCTCTAACAAAATACAAGGGGTCGAGAAGGACTATAGGTTTGAAAGATTAAGGCTTTATTACAACTTGCGTAAAGTAGTAGTGAAACCTGAGTTGGATTGCAATTAACTCCCGTACAGTCTACAGGCCTCGAGTTATATTCCCCATTGTGTGGCTTCCCCCAAAATACCCTTGGCCAATCACAATGCAAACTACGGGCCATTCCCGTTCCCTATTAACATTTATCTTCTCGCCCTGTATTTCCAGAACATCACAATGAAAAGACATATCAAAATTACATTCAAAGGTTACATCTTAATCATTACATTGTAAAGAAGTTACAAATCAAACATTAGAGTTATATCCTTTGTGAGGTCTCTGATTAAAATCCGTTCATCGCCTTTTGTTAATTAACCTGATCTTAAACCGACATGACTTACCTTATGTGTTTAAGAGATGAGCCTTATAACCATTATTTAATTTACCATATGTGTTTAAGAGATGAGCCTTATCACCAATATTTAATTGAGTGGACTATTGCCAAGTAAGACACAGACGTACATTCAAGGAAGTACTAGTACAAACATACACAACCTTAGCAACAGTCGTATACAATGAGACCGTTGTTAAGACCCTGTCTTTCTCTCCAGACTGCCACGAATTGGTGTGCAGCTGCCTGGCCAAGCAACCTCAGGAACGTCTGCCCCTGGATTGCCTGCTTGGCCACACCTGGCAGTCCGGCCATAACCCCTATGTAACATCTCCCAGAGCGGGAGCATGGTGGGCCTGTTTTTTTCTTTTCCTATAACCTATTTCCAGCAAACAGTTTCAAAAACATGTTTTCTGGAACTCATGTATTATGTTTACTTGTTGGGAAAACACCATAATATGTCTCCTTTAATCTCAGTATACTTAATCTATTTACAGCACCACTAAGTGAACTTCGCACATACTAAGTACACTTCAGTGTCATGCTTCATTTCTAAGTTCAGGTTCTCTTAAAAAGTCCCAATATTATGTTAGAAATACACTAACAAAGCACCAGAAGGAGTACTTGTCATGTTGTTACTTACAAAGCACACTAACAACATATTTCAAGAGCACTATTATAAAGTATTAGATAACATTTAAAATGCATTGAAGGATTATTTGTCATATTGTCAGATTATATTGCTCACATAAAAAAAACTACATACAGTGTTTTATTAGTTGACTGGATTCATCACCTTGAACATTTTTCCGTGTGCTTTTGAAGTGTTATTGAAGCATTATTGAAGTGTATGTGAAATATAAATGATTACTATATCCTAAGTGTCATGGTACATTGAATTTGGTCTCTTTACATTTCACTTTGAATATGTTGCTTCTAGATCAGAAATGTATTTCAGGTGTTATGATAGAATGAGAGGAACCCAAGCGCAGACAACGGATGTTGTATTACACCAGAGGTGAATTGTATTGAGGACGACAGCAGTGTAGGGAACAGGAGTTGGACAGGCGAGGATGGATTCCAGGCATCTAGGCAGGCAGATGAGCACACGGGGGGATGGCAGGCAGGTATGGGGTTGGTGGTCCTGGGGCAAGGGGAACACAGAGATTTAACACGGAAAAAACACAAAAGCTATCTTGTTATCCAAACATTCACTAGTTGCCGAGATTGGTCTCTACCACTGTAGCTGAAACAAGGATCTGGCGATGAGTGGCTGAAGAACCGGGGGTTAAAGTAGAGCAGAGATGATGAGTGGAGATTGATGACAGGTGTGCAAGTCTGGCAGGTGTAGAGCTGGGGAAAACAAGGAAACACGTCGCCAAAGGAGAGGAGACAAGTACGGCCACGGCCGTAACAGTACCCTCCCCTCAATGGGCGCCTCCAGGAGACCCACCAGGTCTATCAGGGTGCTCCTCACGGAAATGTCGGACCAAGGATGCATGAAAGATGCAATTAAACTTTATCGGAAATATATTCAAATTAAACTTTAAGGAAGATCAGTTAAGTATACTTGTGAGAAGTATGATGAAAGCATACTTCAAGTATTACAGCAGTAGCATACTTATCATTAGTAGCCTATATTACAGTTGCGCTTGAGGCAATCCTGAGCGAAATACACTTCATCTGAAGTATATTCTAAATTAACTTTTAGAGGGTGCCCCTGTCGGGGCAGAGGGTGTGGTAAAAAGAAATCGCTATTACTAGACCACCAACAAGACTAAAAATAGCCCCACACTGTGATGGTAGCATAATGAGGGCCCCTACATATAAACCGAAGCATTGAGAACTTTGTAAATATACAGACAGTTTACAGAGACAGGTACAAACTTTACGTTGACAGCTAGTGTTAGGAGGTAATTAGTTGTTTGCGCTAAAAGTGGTCACATTTGTTTAGCATGAAATCAAATCCCGGCAAACCTCAAAACTTGGTACACATGTGATTAAACCCTAGGTTATTTTTGCAAAGGAATTGTCCTTTAAAGCCCATTACCCTTGGCTCGGCTTTCCCGCGCTGGCACATCCTGTCAATTCAGGTGCGGCTATCTAACTATACTACAACTAACTTGCAGCATTCTTCGAAGAAAATAGTCCAATCCCGGGTTGCTTTTAACTCACTTTATTTGTTATAAAGTAGGCATGTTTCGGTATGGTAAACTATGAAGCTTAAGGGAGGGAATTGTATCTAACGCGTGGAGAGGAAAATACCATGATCTACTTCAAGCCCCCGGGCTTAGGCCCGGTGGCTCTCTGCCGTCTACCTATTGATCTCTGGCCTGTTCACTTGACGTCCTCCGATAGAGGACGTCAAGTGGGCGTGGCCTATGCAGTGGGCGTGGCCGGGGTGACGTAATGGCTTCGGCTTCTTCACCTATCTAAAGGTGCTGCCTTCTGTGGAGGGAGCAGCCTTCAATAAGGTCTTGCTCCCCTTGTGGCTATGTGAGGGTAATGCAGCTTCTTAAAATACTTAACAGGTTAAACACCTGCGTGAAGTTGGCACCCCATGTGTAAAAAAAACATGTAAAACTATTTCAGATCGTTTGTGCTTCGTTTGTGCACGTTTGTGCACGACAAATGAAAATTTGTGCTCATACCGTTTTTGAGATATCAAACATTACATTTTGTAAACATATGACGTCACTCAGCACCCCAATATTGTCCGAATCGGTTCAAATGTGTCTCAATCATTTGTGCATCGTTTGTGCACGTTTGTGCACGACAAATAAACATTTGTGCTCTTTTAATTTTTAAGTTATTAAGGTTTCATTTTTTTCACTCAGCACCCCAATAATGTCAGAATTGGTTCAAATTGGTCTCATTCGTTTGTGCATCGTTTGTGCACGTTTGTGCACGACAAATGAACATTTGTGCTCTTTCAAATTTGAAGTTATTATGGTTTCATTTTTTTCACTCAGCACCCCAATAATGTCTGAATCGGTCCAAATCGGTCTCATTCCTTTGTGCTTCGTTTGTGCACGTTTGTGCATGACAAATGAACGACAAATGAACATTTGTGCTCATACCACCTTTGAGATATTAAACATAACATTTTGTAAACAAATCACGTCACTCAACTTCCGAAGCTGGCGCCCCAAAGGTGACCTTTACCTTGTTAAGATGTCAGACCAGAGAAAATGTGCAGAATCTTGATAGAGGACAGACCAGCGAAAATGTGCAGAATCTTGATAGAGGGCAATATCCACCTTGCTCTCCTGATCAAAACTTGTGGAATGAAGTCAAACCTCCCCCCAATTGTAGGTGTGCCTCGCTTGTTATGAAGTTCCCCCAGAAATATGGATTCTAATGAAGATTCCTCTTATCAAGTATTATCATAGTATACTCAATGTATTATTTATCTTTACTGACATTATTCAAAGGATGTCCACACAATGATTATGTATATCGTTTTTATTAAGTCGAAGTGACAAAGTTTATAACTGTTACATTCATGGATAAACTGCTTAACAATTGTGTTCAGTTTATTGCAATGTTTCTGGTAAACCTGTTAATCTTTTAAATGGCAATATATCAAATTAAAGAAGCATAGAAAAGGCATGAGAAGCTCTACTGTACTATAGGATCTTTGCATCCCAGTCTGTATTTTCCTTTCTAGAATTTCACATTACATTTGGCAAACTAATCAACGAATAAAACTAAAACAAAGCCTGTTCACTGTTGCTGTGTAAGGGGGAAAAACTGCCACATGTATGGCGAGTGACAAGAGGCCCACAACATTATGAAGTTAGATGATCCAGAGCCTAGCCGCCTGCCAAGTCTAGCTACCCTTTAACAAGAGAAAAATAGCAAGGTGCTAGGTGACCAATACCCCATTATGTCACTACAGGTGATAAAACACTGTTGTTTTTTTTGTTGCACTGACAGACTTCAGTTCTCTTCCATAGAATGTCTCCAGTTCTCTTTACATGTGTTCATTGTTCATTCTCTTCAGATATTCCCTCCGTTGTCTTCTGCAGCACAACTACGCCGCGTGACCAACTGCGTCACATGTTAAAAAATACGAAGCCTTTAGTCTAGAACTTGAGAAGTTTGAAAGCACAAACGTTTATTCTTCATGCGCAAACGGATGAGACCAATTTGGACATTCTGGTTGAGTGAAAAAATGAAACCTTATTACTTAAAAAAATAAAAGAGCAGGAATATTCATGCGTCGAGCACAAACGATCAGAAGAAGTTTTATATATGTTTTTCACCTTTGGGGCGCCAGCTTCGGAAGTTGAGTGACGTGATTTGTTTACAAAATGTTATGTTTAATATCTCAAAGGTGGTATGAGCACAAATGTTCATTTGTCGTTCATTTGTCGTGCACAAACGTGCACAAACGAAGCACAAAGGAATGAGACCGATTTGGACCGATTCGGACATTATTGGGGTGCTGAGTGAAAAAAATGAAACCTTAATAACTTAAAATTTGAAAGAGCACAAATGTTCATTTGTCGTGCACAAACGTGCACAAACGCGATTGCGATTACGTGCACTCACGCGATTGCGTGCTCCTGCGCACAAACGTTAATCTATTGAAGCGTGTTCCAGAGCACGATAGTCCGACTTTTTGCGTGTTACACAGAACGAAATGTAAACCAATGCATTCTGAATGGGAGTGTTCTAAGACAATTAACGTGCTCCACAAAACGGTACGAGAGAGAGAGAGAGAGAGAGAGAGGGAGAGGGAGGGACAGAGAGAGAGAGAGAGAGCGAGGGAGAGGCTTCAGAAAGGGTGTGCGCAGATAGTACAGTGCACCCTAGTTATGTTTATGCCAAAACCACAAATGCTATATGTATATATATATATTGCCTAATTATATATATTGCCTATATATATGTATAGGCTATATATATAATTAGGCTATAATTATATTATTTAGCGTGTAATGAGACAATCTATAGCCAAATTGTCGAAGATGCCCGAGAATCTTCGGGGATATCAGCATGGGAAATCGGCGAATCAGACCCATGAACCTATAAAGAAAGACGTCATCTCTAGCGGGAGAGAACGTTTGCGGTGCTGGTTTGTGTCACGTAAGTACAGGGCTCTCATGTCTCATGCATTCGGCGTGAGACACACGCAATTCAACCCATGCACACGCTCGAACCTATGCCGTGTTCCAATACCCGTACTGTCCGTACTTACTAGCCAAAATTTGAGTAAGATCCGGCGAAAATAAGTAGGCCTATACTTCAAGGACCCGGATGCCGTACTCAAAACGGGCTAATCCTGAAGTGTGGATCGAAGGACACTCCCCGTACTCAACGGCAGCCATCTTAGCTACGTAGCGGAAGAGGCGGATCCAGGCTGAGCCAATCGGCGCATTTTCCACATAGCCTGCATTAATAGAGTCATTTTGTAGTTTTTGTAGTTTTTATAGCTGCTAGGCGTAAAGAGTTCACCGTTCAAAGCGGGATGTTTATTGCGGGGGAGTAGCCACGTTAGTGCACCACGGAGTACTCGATTTGGAACAGCACTCACATCTGAAAAAATAACGTATAGATAGTGCGGATAGTATAGGCTACTTCCTTTAAGTATACTCATGGAAGTACGGGTATGGTCTCACGAAAATACGTGACACTGTCACGTTATTTAATCTATTGAAACGTGATCAGGGACACGTAGGCCTATTTTCTAAATTTTGTATTTCAATTGGAAGTAGGCTATTTGTCGTGTCACTAGACTTCCAAACTAAGGTTCTGTCCGGGAGCGTTCTCCCTAATGTCCCTTATGGAGCTCCGTACAGATCATTCATTGTTGAAAATTGTCTGTGATAACTAATAAATGACAGCTTTTGGCCACCCGTTTCTACTTAAAATTGTCTGTGATAACTAACAATATGACAGCTTTTGGCCACCCGTTTCTACTTTCACCTTTGATACTGAGAAATTGTGACAATACACGGATAGGCCTATATTAAATGCAGGTGCGCTGCTCTGTAGGCAAACCGCGAAGGAAAAAGGGTAGCTGCTTCATCTGTTCTTTTTAGAATTGTATGTCTTGATGTTTATTTTATCTAGCCATCTATTCTCTTGTTTTTGGCTATGTGAATGAACGTCCGCGTCGATGCCTCGATCGCAAGTCCAGTGTCGCGAGCGGACGTTGCCATGACATCTAGAAATCATACCGTATTTAATGGGTTGTAGTGAGTGTAACATAATTCACCTACAGTATTTTGTTATGTGTTGTTCTTTCAATTGTGTTAGGCATGTCGTTTACTGTCTTGGTGGTTCAGGGATCGCTGTCCCTTTTAAGGATTACGAGCGTCTCATGACGTCAGAGCCCATGCGGGATTTGTTTACCTTCAGCACGTTTTGATTCCCCGTTTCTCTCTTACTAAATAAACGAGTCACACAACTGTGTGCTCAACGTGCGAAATTGTGTCTCTCACTTATGGCAATTTCCACAGGGTTATCATTAATATTGATGTGTAGGGGTTGTTTATAACTCGTGAATAATATTGTTTAGACCACGGTCTGGGGGAATACTCTGATTCTGATTGGCTGCAGTGCGTGCATTAACTCCTGATATAGCCCTACAGACACCTGCTAAGTAGTTCCAGTCAGTGTTTAGATTCTCTGCCCAAGCCCGAGCCCGACGCGGGCCTGGTCGGGCCGATATTTCCCACCACTATACTCGGGCCGGGCCTTTGATCGAGCGTTTTTATTTTTATTTTACCATTGGTTTATTGGCCTAATCTGAGGAGAAATCTATGCCATGAACAGAAATATTGTAGGCCTTTATTACACGGGTCTTCTCAATGCCGTGGAACGCTCCGTTGACTTGCATGGGTAGTAGTCCGGTGACTTGTCTACCCCAGCGTCTACCGTTGCTATGCGACGTCACCGTCTTTGCGGACAAATTATTTCTCTGCTGATCAACACTACAAATGGCCAAAAGACTTGTATCCCCCCCCCCCCCCCCCCCCTCTTAAATACATACTATGGCAGAATTATCATTATTATTATTCTCATTCAACTTGAACATGTGTTTTTACAGTAGAGTGGTGGAGGGATGACGTATGTTGGCCAACCCGGAAGTGAGCGTCGCCCTGGATTCCCTCGACAAAAAGCCAACGGATTTTGGATTATTATAAATTGAAACAATTTATTAAATAAATATTTGTGAGATGTCATTACTCATTTGTGAGATGAGTTTGCTTCCTATTTATGTCGAGTATACACCCCTACTGTCCACAAGCATCCCCCATATGGATTTGGAGAATTGTTGCCACGTCCCAGTGGTGGAGGTATCATATATATGAAAGAGGGCATTAAATTATACTATAATGATCAATTAGGAGGCTGAAGCCCTAAAGGAAGTGATGCAATAGGTGACCGAGGGTCAACATTTGAGAACCCCTTTTATCAAAGGGGGTCTCAAAGGACTCATACGCTTCAACAGCGGCTGCAGCAGAAGTGTTGAGACGAAAGATATCGACATTTATAGAATATTCCCATTCACATGATTCTTCGCACGACCTGCAGGTTGGAGAGACTGAAATAACCCCCAAAATGAGTAATAATGTAAAAGCAGCCAAGTCCCACAAATTGCTTGAACTATTTATTTTGTTGATATGCATTATTGAAAAGTTTCAAGCATATGGATTTAATGCAATATCTACAAACAGTTCAAAATGGTACCATGAAATGTCTTGTTTATTGTATTAACCAGTTCATTTCTCTTTTGTGAAAGTCACCAAAAGTCAAAAAAAGTTCAACGCAAGGTCACAGGCTAACAGTGGAGCTGTGTTGGGAACCAGCAGCCAAGAGCTTCCATGGAAACTTTCTACCCATGCTAAATAGATTTAGTTGGCAGTTCCTTTTCTGCCCATTCTTTTTTAAACTTGGGGAAGCACTTTGCAGTACTGGGAGACACCATTTCTAACGGCAATGGAGCTAGATTCTAAAAATATCAAAAGATGCCCAAAGCAAATACCTTTAACCCATAGTTGTGTTTTATCAAATTAAAAAAAATTAAGAGTTTCATTGCCCACAAATTGAGCAGAAATATTTTGCATACAAATCTTTAAATAGTTTAACCACATTAAGAAAAATACATTTGTTAATTTTTTTTAATAGTGAAGCCACAAGTTTTGCACATTATCCAAACAGAATACCTGAAATGTTGATATTTCAGCCCTTTCGGGTTAAAACAAGAGAAAAGGACAACCTAAGAGTGAAAAGTTTGGGTTAGGTGACCTATAGTTCAAAGATGTCCCTGGTCAGGTAGACTAAATAAAAGTGTATTCCCAATTGCTCCAGGACATTCGTCTAATTTACTTGTGAGCTCTCCCTCAAGCCTAGAGAGACATCAGTGTTGAACCACCAACTGAAAGAGGGTATTTGCCATTAGTATGAGTGACAACATTTCATGGCTATTAATTTAGTTCATTATATTTAGCCGATTTGAATAGAATTTTCTAGCAGGTGAGGCTGTCAAAGAACTAAATATGGAGCAACTACAAAAAGTAAATTTGCAGCATGACCAAATTATACAAGAAGTATAGGAACTGTTCTAGCAGATATGTTTTAGAAGTCTCATTTGATAGGCAGGGAATAATTGTCTTTGTCACCCTGTAGTCATGCCATCAAATCTGTTGGGCAAAGTACCGCTACTGATTAATCCAGTAGACTCACCAGTCAAGTCCCCCTAGTTAGAAAATGGAAGAAACCCAGTTAGTCATGTTAATTATTCATGTTGTTACAAATGAAGACTAATACTTTCCACATATTGCGATCCAAGTTACTGGCTGCAGTCTTGGATTTTATAGTTCTATATGAATAGATTCAATTTACTAAACTATTAATCATGCTTCAGAAGAATTAACCTTTCTTGGATGGCAGATCTACCACAAGCCTCCATTGCCACAACCTCCAGATGGCTTACGACCTACGGCAACTCCTCGACTACTGCAAGCCAACAAATTGGCTCTTGCACACCAGACACGCATTTTCCTTTATTTTAGGTTTTCAAGCATCTTAAAATACCCAAATCATCGCTCCAATACACAAGTCAGCTAATGGCCTACAAGGAAATGCTGAAGCTAGTGTTAGTGATGGCGATAGATATGGACAAGCTTGCGTGTACAAATATGCAACTAGAATTGCAAGGTTCACAGCCCAGTTGCATAAGTGGTCACAACCGTTGGATTGTAAGCAAGGGTAAAAAACAACAACAACTTCCCACAAACTAGTCAACATGGTCAATTGAAAGCCTGTACAAAACGACCCTGGAATAGTCAAATGCAGCTTTACTGCGGATGAATTAAGCCAAATTGCATAAACATCCAATGGTAAACAGTATACAAATGCAATCAAGGTTGCACTCACACTAGGCCATCTGGCCGTGGCCGTCTCAACTGTGGCCTGGCCACGGTAGGCTCTTGTACATACGCCATCACGTCGCTAGCATCCAAACAATTCTACCAAACCTTAACCAACTAGTGAAAAATGGAACAAAACTTTAGCACACAGCCAGTGACTAATCACCTTGTCCAGGGGTGTTCCAACGTGGTTTACCAGAGGGCCTTGTGGACTTAAAGTAAGCCACACATTTGACAGAGACAGCACGGAATGACGTTAAACTAAGCTAATCTACAGGTTACTAGTGCTAGTGCAATTACATGAGCATTTTGCACAATATTTGTACTCCAATGCTACGTAAAGCAGGCTTCTTCAGAAACCCATAGCCTGCTACATTGAAGAGCATCTGTGACAAATCCTGACCAAGACCGAAAGATGTCTCTGGAAGCCACTACGGCCCACGCAGCAGATTACTGCGTGGACCGTGGTGGCTTCCAGATCAACCCTTCGGTGGACCATTCATACACATGTATTCCGAGGATGTTTTGAAGACACTGGAGTCCCATGGCACTAGATTCCTTTGAAGACTAAGTTGGTATGGGGGGGCCCAAAGGGGGCCCCCCCATAGATCTTGTCAGTCATCTAACACCTGTTAAGAAAAACACACACACCACAAGATACAAATCAGCAAAGCTAGGTTAACAAACAGCGGCGACATGCATGTCAAGGTGCAAAGAGCAGGGATACTGATGGCTTGTGTCTGAGGAGACAGCCCAAAAACGTCAACAATTAATAAAGGAAAATAACTTTTACTCACTGCGGTGGTCTGTTTCAAAGTGCCATGTTGGTAGCAATATTTGTCTGGGCTGTTCAGTCAAATGCCCACAAAAACAAACACGCAACAACGCATACTTTCAGTTTGTATAAAGTGACAATAGTGATCATCTGCAATCTAGATCGAAAACTTTCATCCCTCACTAAACTCAACCTCGATTGACACAGGCCAATGCGAAAAGTAAACCAAACCCATTGTTCACCTTTAATAAAGGGGTGCGTGACAGGTGATCTCAATTAAGAGCTAATCAGAAAGAACACTGATCGGCCATGAGTAAGACGTTCAAAACGAGGACGAGGATTTAACGGAATTGTTACCATTCAAATTCAAATTTCTTTATTATTGGATAGGGTATGATATCAATGATTTGGGCTTTGAGTAGGCCTATATTTCTTAAATTTTTTCACCCCTTCACCTTTTGAATATGAAATCTATAATCTCAGCCTCTCTATAATTTGCCCAACACATATTTTATTGTTCAAATAAAATCCCATCCTTATTTTGCCATTCATATCGAATCTTTACTGTCTTTCATTGTGCAACACAATCATCTAATAATTATTCATAACGCTCTTCCATCTCCTTGGCTGCATTAAGACGAGGCTCGGGTCAGAGCAAAGATCGGGATCCACACATGATAAGGGATAAAGTTATTTATTAGAATAAAGTAAGTATCATGAAATCTGTAAAGGGATTAGTGTAGTGTATGGAAGATTAGAAAATGTGCGATTATATGGTCATTGATTGGAACACGGCACTGGTGTCGGGTCAGCCCTCTCTTCTTCGTTACCAGACTCCGGTTGCATTGTGGGATAGCGTAGTGAACTCCGTGGTTTACTTTGGCGGTAGTACGCATTCGGAAACGTCTTCCGTACTGAGTATTCGGACGCGCTATATTTTTTGCGTACTACAAAATGCATACTATATAGTAGTCAAGTATGAGTATTCGGATTCAGCCATAGTTTTGTTTAATTTATTTCAGATCGCTAGGCTTGACAATCTCTGGAAACTTAACATAAAGGTCTTCTTGATAAAAAGTATTAGTGGTCATATAAGGAAAGCACTTATGAATGCTGATCTCTCAGTAGGCCCAAGTCAAGTCAATAGTTAAAACGATTTCCAAAACAATGGCGTTTCCATAAATCCAGAAGTCATGACACCATGATAGTCAACCAAAATAGCAGCCTACACCTCCATCTAGAGGCGGTAGATGGAACTCCGGTAGACTCTGAATCAACCAACAGCAACACATGAATGTGCATTAATTTATTCCAACAAAACAATTAAACCAAAATACAAAAATCCGGTTAACATTCCCTTCTTTTAGGAGGCTACATATCAAAATATGTAAAATAAAGTCCGCTCGTTTCATTTGGAGCTGGTGTATTTAGTGACCGCCTTGGTCCCCTCGGACACGGCGTGCTTTGCCAGCTCCCCGGGCAGCAGCAGCCTCACGGCGGTCTGCACCTCCCGGCTGGTGATGGTTGAGCGCTGGTTGTACTGCGCCAGGCGCGACGCCTCCGTGGCGATGCGCTCGAAGAGGTCGTTCACGAATGAGTTCATGATGCTCATGGCTTTGCTCGAGATGCCAGTGTCGGGGTGGACCTGAAAGAAGGAGAGAAAAATAGTTTAGCAACATCTTTTTTTTGGAGGGGGGGGGGTACACGTGTCTGACGACGTCACCACCCACCTGCTTCAAAACTTTGTAGATGTACATCGCGTAAGTCTCTCTCCTCTTGCCCCTTTTCTTTGCTTTTTTCTCCCCTCCTGCTCCTCCTCCGACGACCTTCACCTTCTTCTTCTTCTTTTGTACATCGTTAGCCATTATTGTGGCCTCATAAGAATGCGAATCGTCTGAGCGTTTATTCGACTTGCAGTGCCGTTTTGGAGGATAGTCCGCTTTTTCCCGAAGACGCACCTGTTTAATATCGATTAATGAGGTTTAATAATCAGCCGTTCATCTGACACACGTGTTGGCTGCGAGTACGCGTGGAGACACAGAAGCTTGAAGCGATGGGATTCACTCTGGGGCCATTGTGATGCATAATAGAAATACATTGAGGAAATAACATTGAGTCAAACATAAATAATACAATGCAGAGGAACGTCCACTAGGTGTCTTGCTTGTACCAGTTATTGCCACCACAGCCAACCATATCCGCAGCGACCAACGTGCACATTATAATCTGTTAAGATCATACACTCTGAACAACACTGTGTTATATATCCTACGTATACACTCGTAGGCCTACTTATATACATCCAATGTTACAAATTGTTGCTCTCTGGGATACTTTGAATACATGGATATTTTTGGGATCATGACCTCCTACTGAATTCCCCAGTAGAGACTGGTATGTTGTGTCTGACCCCGACATTTTTTAAACCCTGCCCCTCAACCCCATAGCATTTTAACACATTATCTAGGATACAAATCCATGCAACCAATGCTGTTGCTAGACTAATGATCTGTGTCTGTCCTTGCTGGCAGTTGGAGGGATCTTATCTGTTTAATAGATGAGCAGCAATCTGCCATTGCAGAAGTGGACAGATCTTAGTCTAGTCATTGTACAGCCTTTTATGTCCAATATCCTCCCTATCGAAGGATATTGGAGTTCACATTTATCCATCCACGTTCATTGTCCTCAAACAAAACGCGTCATTTGGAGTTAAACATCCACATTTCGTTCTAGTGAATTCTGCTATTAATTATAATAAACAGTGATTAATTACCAAAAACAGGACAACATTATTACATTTCTTGGGCAATTTTGATCCAATTTAAAGTGTCTTGAGTAATCATGGCTGTACGGTCGACATGCTTTGTGCTAGTCTGTCTAGTTTGAACGCACCCTCCTTCTCATCATCAAATCAAGCTGAACAATTCGTTCCACAAAGACGTATCCAAGGCCCACTGAACCGATTGGTTACCTGCATGCTCTGAGCTGTATAGCACACATCTGTAGACTCCTCCCCCTTGCGTCCAAGGCAGAATCTTCCCCCTCAGTTGTTATTCCTTTGATTGGAACTCATATTAAGATAAGTGCATGCTCACATTTTATGCCACTATCAAGGTAACGTTTCATCAATTCTACTATCTCAGGGTCAGGGAATGTGTTAACCTAACAATCGTTAGTACTTGGCACTTTGTTCTATGAACATCTTTACTGTACCAACAGCGATATATTATTGTTATGACAAATTTACTCATTGTAAGTCGCTTTTGATAAAAGCGTCTGCTTAATGTAAAAGTGAATGTAAATCTAGGCAGAGCTTAAACTAAGGGTGGTAGTGTTGTTTTGCTCTGAATCCCAAACCCTTGTGGTTCCATTCCCTTGTTAAGGACCAATTATGATGTGTGCTTACGTTTACAGATTACAGGACAGGTGTGGTGAGAGGCGGGCCCTCCTGGTGTTATCAGCCAGCAGGTAAGGTTCACACCTGATGGGTCTCCATGCACTCTGAACACACTTCTCCCCTTCGTTTTGAGGATTTCCTCATTGAAGACGGGGGGTTCATTGAGAGAATGGATGAGTCTTGCCTTTTTCAATAGTTTAGTACAATCTACTGTTTCATAGCATTGTGTTGCCTATATTTTGATGACTGTGTGCTCTTGAAATGGGATTTCAGATTTCGGTCACTATGACAACATAAATACAGTGTGGACACCTTCTCCTGTGTTCCAAGTCTGAATCTGAAGTATTTAAAGGTCCCATGACATGCTATTTTATGTATTCTTTAATATAGGTATTAGTGGGCAACTAACACAGTATTCAAAGACGTTCCCTAAATTCAGCCGTGGTGCAGAGTTACAGCCACTCCGAGCCAGTCGCACATTGAGCTTCCCCCAAATGCGCTGTTTCGGTGGGCGTGTCAAGGAGGAGGGTGGGGGTGTGGCCCTGAGCAGCTTGCAGCCACCATGCGCTCTGTTTACAGTGGATGTATCGCAATGGCGAGCCGCACACAGCCTTTAGCCGTGTTCTGTAAATATTCTAGAACACACGGGAGTCCTGGAGCTCTATATCTAAATATTATCATATAGCCTACACAGATATCTATATCATATAATATATATTATCACGGCCAAAAGCTGTGTGAGCCGATATTATGAATCTCAAACGACCGCGTTGGGTTCTCCGACGTTCCTGGTTCTTCAACGTCCACATCAATGTGAATACACACACTGTAACGCAAGTGTTTCTTGTCGGTTCTTTGACGTGTCTTGTATTTCCACAACGAGACTGTCGTGGGGGTTATCTGAGCCATGGTTGAGAAGGAATTGGGGGAAAGGAACTTTGATTTGACTCGCTGAAGTACATGAACTGCGACATGCCGCCGGTTGCCGCGAGGCACCATCGCCCGGCAGCAGGCAGCCGGCCGCAGGCAGCGCGCGGTTCAGTCGACTTCAGGTTGATGTGAAAGTGGAAGAACCAGAGACGTCGCAGAACCCGACAAAGTCGTTTGTGATTCATAATATCGTCTGGAGGCGCACACAATATGTTATATGATATAGATATCTATGTATATGATATTATTTAGATATAGAGCTCCAGGACTGTAACGCAATTGTTGTACACTTCCTTGTTATTTGGATAACCGTTCTGCTGTTGGTGTGATGGAGCAAACACGTCGGACTCTCGTATCTGGTATTTCTACATCGAGACTCGTATTGGGGGTTATCTCAGCCAAGGTTGAGAATGAATTGGGGCGAAGGAACTTTGGCTTTGACTCCCTCAAGAACATGAACCACGACATGGAGGAGAAAGGGATTGTTGGCGGCGAATGTCTCCCGCTTGAGCCCCGCTGAGGAACCACCGCCGGAGGCGGAGGTGCATAAGCGCTGCCTGGCAAAGATCCCTTTCTCCTCCTTGTCGTGGTTCATGTTCTTGAGGGAGTCAAAGGTTCTGCGACGTCTCTGGTTCTTCCACTTTCACATCAACCTGAAGTCGACTGAACCGCGCGCTGCCTGCGGCCGGCTGCCCGCTGCCGGGCGATGGTGCCTCGCGGCAACCGGCGGCATGTCGCAGTTCATGTACTTCAGCGAGTCAAACCAAAGTTCCTTTCCCCCAATTCCTTCTCAACCATGGCTTAGATAACCCCCACGACAGTCTCGTTGTGGAAATACAAGACTCGTCAAAGAACCGACAAGAAACACTTGCGTTACAGTGTGTGTATTCACACACACACACACACATGTGGCGCTCGCACGGTCGAGTCTCATTGGCGGGCCAACGTCTCTGGGCGGGCCAGGCAGAGTAAGGGGAGGAGCTGAGATTCCTCATGACGTCATGAGCACAGATTTCCAAATCAGCGCGCTTGAGCCTCCGTTTTTTCAAAGGCGAGCAGAACAGCTAGTGCTCGTTTTACACCAAACGCAAGTTTTAGCCACTGGGGGACCATAGGCAGGCTAGGGGAACTCATATTTATGTTAGAAAACCTCATAAATTGAGATTTTCATGTCATGGGACCTTTAAGGTTGAAAAGACTTCACTGTTCCCATATGCCTTATTTCTTGGTAACTGATTACATTTGCATATTACCCATAGCGCCACCATTTTAAACTTCATATAAAGAAAGGAATTAATGAAATAAACACATTACCTTACCCTGCAACAAATTTCATTAAACGGTTAGCACTTAACACTTAAGACCTGGGCAGATTGAAAAGATATCAACATGGATTTTCCTTTTTAACAGGATGACGTGGAATGTTAAATATTCAAATCAAATGAAAGTTAAATCGAGACATGGCAGGTGATTCATACAATGGTTGATACAATGTGCGCTTGCGGCGGTTCTAATCACAATAATTAATATGTAAAGGAGACCTGTTTCGTTAAACAGTTCAGATCCATCAGCACACTTGTCAAGATGAGACAGTTTAGGAATGATGTATAGCCAGAGTGAAAGGTTGTGGGGCTTTCTCTAAGAATTAGCCGGATTAATCCACAACGC
Source organism: Gadus macrocephalus (assembly GCF_031168955.1). Taxonomy (NCBI): domain Eukaryota; kingdom Metazoa; phylum Chordata; class Actinopteri; order Gadiformes; family Gadidae; genus Gadus; species Gadus macrocephalus. The sequence goes on from NC_082389.1 coordinate 4,607,526, forward strand.
GAGCGTAGTGTCGACCAGTACCAGGACTACTGGGATATGTATGTCCAGAACACTAGTAATTCACTAGTAATGTTCTTTTTCCAAAGGAATCTAAATGATAAAATGGCGTTTTATATGCTAAAAGGTAATGTACATACTAGCATCAGAGCAACCCGCTTTATTCCACTAATAGTCCAGGTTCAAAAGCATACATTGTCCAGGTTATTCTCTGTAATAAATGAATTAATGCATCGACTGAACCCAGCTGCCCGATTGTATATTCAGAGCCACTGGTTAAAGTCACATTACAAATACAATAAAGACAGGGAACTAGTGTAGAAAGGAAGCATGGAGTGTCTCAAATAGCTCTTCCACCACCTCCTCCTTATTAATATTCACTGCATTATGCGGCACATTCTACCATCCACTTGAAAGCCAATTACGGTTGAGGAGCCTAGCACTTCCAACCTCCATTTTGCAACAACAGGCATGCCGGCTTGTGTGTACCCCCAGTTATGTTTCCAAAGGCTAATAGATTTTGCAAAAGCAACATCCACGGCATGCAAATAATAACACCGCGTGTGAACGTTAAAACTATTGACGTTCTGTTTGTGAACATCGGGGCATAATTACAGATGCAAATGTATGCAGAGCGCAGGACGACTTTATTTATTATCCCCTAACGCTGGATATCAAGATGTGTGTGTTTTGCATGTGTGGCATTCAATCTAAACATACTCTCGCTCTGTCTTCACGCGGTGAACATCCAATGTCGGCCCGGCCTTAAGGTAGGCCTTCGCGTTCCCGTCACTCTGGTAAACTGACAGTTTGGGCTTTTTCCCTTCATGCAGAGCAGATGACGGGGCCCTTCCAAACCGCTCGGTGCTAACCCTCTGTTGCCAGCTGTGTACTTTGATAACGACGTGCAAACACGGGGTCTGTCTACACGCTTGGCTCCTGGTCTCTTTTAGCAACGCTATTCCCCTCGCTATTCCCCTCAGTCTCCAGCAGCAGAGCTGTGGTTCTGCGCGCACGCTCGCCCGCACCAGTTCTGTTTATCGTAAATAAAGTAGCAGCTATGCTACGGCGGTCTAATCCGTCCCTCAACTGCCATTTTTAAGCAATAGACTTCTTATTCAACCTCTTTAGCTTGCGATACAAAAACATCATGGCCAGCTCTGACTGCTTTGCCTGTTATGTTGTGCATTTGACAAATACAATTACTTGAACTTGAAGTGACTATTTGTAGAAACACAAATAAAGCATTATGAAGCGATATACAACCTTCTGCCACGGTCTCACTTATTGCGTTGTGTGAACCTCCCAAAGGTCATCCATCACTGTTTTGTGACCGTGGCAGGTTTATCGGCACTCGGACTGACTGATAGGACTGAAAAGCAGTGTTAAATAAGTCTCTGGATGGTAATGAAGTTCTTACTGAAACCTGGATAAATGTGTGTTTTGCATTGAGTGAGGTTAGTGAAAGACAACAGAAAGTCATTGTTTCTTTTCTTTTTTTTAGTGTTTAGTGTTTTTTTAGTGTTTTGTTAGTGCGAGTTGTGGAATTTACATTTGAACATTTACAAAATGTACATTTACAAAAAAGTCTCCAGAATCTTCATTGGCCGAAGACATTGTGACACACAGATCTAAAATCACAACCGAATATTGCTCCAGCCATTGCGGTCCCATTCTCCTCTGCAAAGGTTTTTCCAATTGGATTTCTGCAGCGACATTCTGTGTTCGACATGGCTTTCTCTGAGAACTTGATGGATGAGCCAGTATTTTGAGTTTCGTCTCAATCGTGATAGACTGTACTGTTGGTGGTGGGTAATGGTTGCTATGCTGTGCACTTGGTAACCAGGGCAAAATATTGATTTAATCCTCCAGGGTTGCGGTCATATCCTTCGAAATTCACCTATTGTTATGCTAATGCAGTCTCCCGGAGGTAGCCAATGAGTGATGTTCTCTCTCTTTGCGACTCAGAGAAATGAAAGGGTTAGCTCGGCGTCATGTGGTGAACTTTTAACCCCAATAAAAACAACAAGCGCTCGGTTGGTCAAGCATGAAACACAGCGTTTCTCTACTGACAACCGTGGAGCCGGAGCCAGGGAAGCACCACGCTTTGGGTGTTACTCTACGGCGAACATGCAGGAATTAATTCATATGTTCACTACCCAAATACACCAAGAATTTAATAATCATCCCCATTGTTTTTGCTAGTGTTTTTATTATGACTTAATTATGATTATACAACATAAACAGATTCACCCATACATGCCTACACTTGACACACATTTGTATTATATTTATTCCTTTTCTCTTTTTTTTTTACAATACTTTGGTTTAAAAAGCACAAAATGTAATTGTTCCTTTGTTCTAATTTAGAGCACAACCTGTGGCATCGGTGTTCTCCCGCGGTATCGCAGATCTCATCGATCGAACACGGTGTTGGAGGGTCTTAGAGAATGCTAACTCAATGAAAGGCGCTGTGTTCAGATTGAGTGACTTCCACGGTGAGCCCAGCCACACTGCGAAGGAACCGCGCAGCAGTGGGATGGTTCCTGACTACTAAAGAGGGGAGAGAGAGAGAGAGAGAGAGAGAGAGAGAGAGAGAGAGAGAGAGAGAGAGAGAGAG
>NC_082389.1:4610242-4645242 GCF_031168955.1 Gadus macrocephalus
CCCCCGGCCCCTGCCCCCCCCCCCCCCCCCCCCCCCCCGGTGATCAGGCACAGTGGACGGCTGGTCGGAGGTCTCTGACCCCCCCCTCCCCTTCCAACCCCCCCACCGCCCCAGACCACCACCTTTTCATTCCCATTCTGGAAGACGGGAGAGGAGCCGGCGAGAACGGGAGGAGGAGGAGGAGGAGAAGGTGGCAGCGACCAGCGACCAGTGAGCCGTTTCTCCCTTTTATTACCTCCATTCACAAATCCACTGCGTCCTATTGTACCGGCGATGTAGAGTCGTCGCGGCGACCAGAGGAGGACGGGTCCCATTGACTGCCGTGGCTCAGTCCCTCTCTCCCTTTCTCTCTCTCCAGACGTTAGCCCTTTTCATCGCATTCCCCGGCTTTTCCCTGATTCTCTCCCGTGCCACGTCTCCGCTTTTCCTTCCTTTTTTCGCTCCTGCTGGTTGTGCCTTTGTCCCCTTTTCACGCCACCGAGGACTCAGAAGGCAGTGGCTTTGGCCGGGAGTGGGTGTGTCGTTTGTGGAGCCTGTCATTGTGTTTGGTTCTGCTACAAAGGACAGCGGAGTGCGGAGCGAGGAGGAGAGCACCAGAGATAATAGGAGGGGAGGCTGAATGGTAGAGAGGACGAAGGAGCAGGAGGAGGAGGAGGAGGAGGAGGAAGGGGGAGAGCATGGGACCACAGGAACAATCTCTGGAAGGTGAATTGTGATAAAGGGAAAATGATGACAGAGATTGACGGCACCTTGGAGACATCTGCTCCTTCCAGCGAGTGACACTTCTTGGGAGACGCCGGAGGCAGTGTTTTGCCCCACCAAAGAGCCGGCGGTGCTGTTGCTAAGCAAAGGGGCTCCGAGCCGAAGTTGTGGTCGTTGATTTGTGATCAGGAGTCATCCCCCTTAACTGCCGCCACCATGAAGGGGGACTCCGAGGAGAGCATCGAGAGCACCAAGCCCTCCAACCTGCAAGCCTTCGCAAACATCTCCACCCTCCATGGCATGAGCCACATCTTCGCCTACGGGCACATGACGTTCCGCCGGTTCCTCTGGACGCTCTCCTTCTTGGGCTCGCTGGGCCTGCTGCTGCTGGTGTGCATGGACCGCGTGTCGTACTACTTCGAGTACCCCCACGTCACCAAGCTGGACGAGGTGGCGGCGCCCAACCTCACCTTCCCCGCCGTCACCTTCTGCAACCTCAACGAGTTCCGCTTCTCGCAGATCACCAAGAACGACCTCTACCACGTCGGCGAGCTGCTGTCGCTGCTCAACAGCAACTACCAGATCGCCAACACGCACTTGGCGGAGCCCGAGGTGCTGGCCTCCCTCAAGGATAAGGCCAACTTCCAGAACTTCAAGCCCAAGCTGTTCAACATGACCGACTTCTACAACCGCACGGGGCACGACATCAGCGACATGCTCCTGCAGTGCACCTTCCGCGGCGAGGACTGCCTTCCAAGTAACTTCACCACGGTGAGTGTCTCCTGGTCGTCACTGACTGCTGCTGTGTGCTGCTGTGTGCATGGCCAGGCCTGAAGGTGAGCCGGTGGGTGGAAGCCATGGAGGTTTATGTGTCAAAAGACAAAACAGTCTGGGAAGGATATAGCCCTGATGGGATGGTCACATATATTCAATGCTTGGATTCATCCTGTAGTCAGTGTGATGATTGTTGCTTCGTGATGCTGTTGTGTTAAGAGAAGCTCCAACGTGCTGAGTTTCTTGATTTGATTCATAGTTTGGTTATTTTTTTTATTTTAATTTTTACATTTGGAAACTACATTGTTATTTACACTCATAGCTTACTTGTCTGTGCGGTCAAATACAAACCAAAGGAAGTCAACTCAAGTATATCTACTGCGGGTCATAGCAACAATTATTTGGCCCTAATGCGAACACACCTGTCTGTGCCTTTGTAGCTATGCTAAGGCTTCTAATGGGTACTAGTTTCTTGTAAGCTGGCTTCAACAGATTCCTGCTATGAAATTCCAATGTTTTGGTAGAAACTATACTCAATAGCAATGCAATAGCGGGAGGTATTATTGATCAACACATTCCAGACTTTTTCCAACCAGATGTGTTGCTCTATCCTTCTTTTTATATATATATATATATATATATATATATATATATATATATATATATATATATATATTATCTTTGAGTTGCATATGAATGAGTCTGCTCAGTTGTGGCACAAAGTGCAGTGCAGGGAATTTCAAGTGCATGCAGCAATTTGCTGACGCTGATAAATAGCTTTTCAGACTTTTCTGAATTAATTCCTAGATGGGGGTTTTGTATGTTGCAGTTTGCTATCAGTGAGGAGCAGTCATGCGTGGAGAAGGTAGTTGGTGGAGGATGGTGTTGGTTGACTCCATCCAAGCACAACTTTTTGAAATGTATTTTATACGTTTGCATTGAGATTTGAACTCACTTCCTCGTGGTTTACATGGTGAGACAATATTAACTTGAACTGAATAACCGAACAGAGCTTGGATATAGTGTCATGGTACTTACGTATGTTTGTACTATATGTTTAATGCCATAACCAGGAGGTAAAAGGAATACTATATAATTAATTTTGATCTTCCAAAATCATTAGGTTTATGCATTTGATTCCCTCTTGCTTTCAGGCAGATCTTGATATTTTGAATTTGCGACTTCAGATCTAAATAATCTCATTATGCATGCATCAATTACACACCTCTTCCAAATAATCCCCAGCTATCCTTAATTATCTGCTTTTAGATAAGTTATTTTAAAATAAGAGCATGCGTGAAGTTTTGCTTGCTGCTTGATTGTGAAGTCCTGTTTTGTAGCCTAAATAAAACTGCCCTGTCAATTTTGCTATTATATTGGAACCGATATTTATGCTGTGGTGGTGTTTTGATTGACTAAGTAGGCACTCAACTCGCCATAATGCATTGGGACTACAGTGGGCAAAAATGTGCTCTTCAGGAGACTAGATAACGACAGTGTGCCATACCCCACCAACAGATTGTTGGTGCCTGTATCTGGCCCGGCTGTTTTACACGGCTGACTGGGAACATTGACATCCACTCTTGGACTGCTTTAGTTCCCAGCTTTTTGTAGTGAAAATAAATGGAAATACATATGCATGTTTACTACTCACAAAATAATTCTTATTGATGTTTACAAAGGCCTGTATGACATTATGGTACAGTTCACCTTCCTCCCTATAGAAGTTGAATGTAAAAAATGTAATTTCTTTTTTTTTCTTACAAAATGTTCAAATGGTAAATATATGTTAGAAAACAATTTAAGTCATTTCCAGTCATTTCAATGTGTCTCAATGAATGCATAAGTGCAGATTGACAACACAAACAATTATGGGAGTGATAAACGTTGACAACGAAAAACAATTAGCATGAAACGCTGTGCAGTTTGTTGGTTTCTGTTAGGCGGCTCGTGTTCCTCTTTGACACAATCGGTTATTCGTAGCGTCAACAATGTCTTTGTAGACTAATGTCATAAGTTGTACGTAAAGTCACTGCAGAACTTCACCTTTTGAACGGCATGTCAAATTTAGTTTGCACCACCTGAACAGTGATGATTCTTCTGAAATTAAATGAATGGATTTGTCTGCCAGACAAAGTATATATTCTGACACCTCAAATGAGATGAGAAACAACAGCATTGCAGACTGTTGAGAGTCTGCATTTGAAGTTGACTTGAAGTTGTCAAAATGGCGGCGCTTTCAAAGCGGTGAGCTTATGGTCCATGTCAGCGTTTAGGCAAAGCTGTTTCTAGTGATATCAGCCCCAGCAGAACGCTGAGGTCCTGGGTCAGTGTGCTGCCATGTTTTCATTTCTGCTGATCAACATAAACTTTTGACTTACTTTAAAAGTCACAAGAGAACACCAATACAATTTCCAAGGTTCTTTTTGATAATCGTTTTATTTGTAGTAACCTTGGGTTATTTTGGGAGTGGGTTATTTTTCAATTGAGAGATATAATATCTTCACATTAACATTTAGAGATGTAACGTTTGCACATAATCACTGTAATTATGACACATGAGTCCAGATTAAATCACTTTAATACCAGCGTTTTCGATGATACCGTTTATCCGAGTTAATGTAAAATTGCATTTAACTGCCGTTGCTGATAATGACTGTAATCTAGACTTTCACCAGTCCTTGGCATTTTATAGTCTTTGATGATGGCTTGTGAAATAGTAACATGTGAGGGCTTATTGGCCCAGCATCGCTCTCTAAACAGAACCTCATTCAACACGTGTGTTTGGAAGGGGGCGGGAGGACGGGGTTCGGATGCGCAATCAGTACTGAACTTCAGCGCTTTAGAGGTGAATTGGCTTTCATCCTCTCGTCTAAATGACAGTGGCTGCATGAGTCCCGGTTGAGTGGCTTCTTGTTGCTCACGGATTTTAGTGTTGGCAACTCTTGGAAATAAACGTTGTAGAACAGCAATTCGGAATCTCGAGGGGAATAACGGTTATTCCCGTGGGTCTTCAAATGACTTGCAACCTGCTGCTGCCGCTACTGCCTACCTAGGGGACAATCAAAATGCTGCATTCTCTGCTTCCTATGAATTGAAAATGGCGTCTTCTTGTGTTCTTCTCGTTTGTTGCCACAGTATTTACCTTGGGAGATAATGCAGGAAAACGTGTTTGGAATAATGATCATGTCCTAATTATAAAGAAATGTAATGATCTGATTCAGAAGTAGCCTGAAATGATTAAACTTTCTTTCTAGTTGAAGACGAGCGAGCAGATGGTATATTACGTTTTCCTATGTAAACGACACGAGCATCGTGTTCTTTAGTGTTTTGTTACTTTTTATCTTGAGCATGATTGCGTTTTCCATTGAAGTATTGTCAGAACATGGGAGCACACACGCACACGCCTCCTGGTTAATCGATTTGTGTCCCCCTCATGTTCAGAGCCTGCAGTATTCCCTGTGTGTTTTGCCGAGGGAGCCCGGTGACTAATTACCAGAGCTTCAAAGACCGCCACTCTCCAGCGTCGTAGACTTTATTCCAGCACATAGCTAATCACGCAGGTCGAGTTGTGCAGAACTAATTTTACCTGTCAGTGCCCTGATTGCGCTGTGTCATAACTGTGACTGTGGTGGTGAAAGCCATTTGCATTTGTGTGCGTCGATGCTGCTGGTTTCCCGTCCCTCATGTCCTGCTGCTGCGCTTGCCGTACTGTTTATCACAAAGGTTAAGTGTTATCCATTTGTTTTTATGAGAAGCAGAATTTGTAATCGGTCAACACACTGGTACAATAGTTATGTCCACTATTGTGGGTGTGTGTGTGCATTTTTGTGTTTCAGTGTCAAGCAAACATTTATAAAATATTGGATCATAATTGTTATTATTCTAGCCAGTTTTGTTGTTTTTTGCCACTTCAATATGTCCTTTTAACAATTATAGCATTTATCAAAAAAGACATAATTATGAATTCACTGTGTTTTAAAGTACATCCCATTACCTTGCATCACTGTTATTAGCCAACTTCTACAGAAGTTCACCACAGAAGAAATCTGCAAACTCTTCAGCATAAACTCTGCTTTTTGTTTTGCCTACGTTAGCCCATAGTATCTTCAGTCAAACAAATGGCCAATGGCACCATCCTTCCCTAAAAACAATTCCCGCTGACACCTGAATTGGATTTAGTGAAGCAGTGGAAGATGTTTGATGACGGTGAATGTACTGCGCTTTATCCCAAAAAAACATGGACATTTGGCATTGCACTAGAAACACCTTGTCTACTCAGTAACCGTCACAACGTAGCATACGTCGCGGTCTCACCTCGGGTAACACTGCCTACATCGGCCTTACAGAAACCATCGTTCCTGTCCCCACATTACTGCTCTGTTCTCTGTGCCTTCAGGGTTTCATTTAAATAGTGTGATGGGCTAATATTGGAGAAACACAGGCCGTGTATTACATTACATGCAGCATGTTCATTCCTGTTATCTCAAGCACACATCTTTTGTTGGTTGTTAGTCAATTAGAGGGATCTTTAATCTAAAGAATGATATGTTAAATATATACAGTAATATATAACGGGAGGCATGAAACTGAATAATCTGTGTTCTTTGAGGACACAGTCGAGCAGTCTTAATTAGCTCTTTGCATGCTTTCTTGCCAATGGCTTTGTTCTGTTTGGTCTCTGTTTAAAGCTTTAATGCACCTTTTAATTTCGGCTGAAAAATGGCTGCATTAAATGTTCTGATGATGAGGATGACATGACCCTGGATGCATTGGTTTATAATGGGCACGCTTCTCTCCTGTGCGCGAGTAGACATGCCTGCCGCCTTGGTCAGGTCTGTTGCCATGGCATTCCCGTCGGAGGCATGGTTCGACCGGCTTGTCATGAATTGCATTGGTCCGCATTCAGCATGTGTGCATGTGTAGTAAATACATCCATAAGGAAGGTGCAGTTCAGTTCTGGACCACATGATCATGTCTTGTATCATTGTTACTGAGATATCAGCGAGTCATCACTGATGTTTTTGACACGATCATATATAAATGTGTAATGATTGCACAATAACTCCTGTATACCGTAAAAAGTGTTGAAAATGATAATTGCATTTATGGTTCAGTTGAATAGAAGCATTCTGTTTTTGTCTGCCTGTGCAACCAGATCATGTAAATAGCACTTAATCGCAGGCGTTGCATTGATTTAGAGTCTGTTCGATTGGAGTTGTCTCACAGCCGACACATTCCATGAACCACCATTCAATTTTGAATCAACCCAGAAACAGGCTAGCTCTAGGAGAGATGAGATACCTTTGAATTGTTTGGCTGGCTGCTGAAGATGCAAATGTGTAAAGAAGCAAGCCGGTCCCCTCTACCTTGGTCTCGTACACTTTGTGAGTAGCAGCGGGCGTAGCATTGGAGAATGCGAGCAGTGCCTTGCTCAAAGAGGCTGCCCCACCACAGATGTGCCGGGGCCACGACGTGGGGGATTTGTCAACCATCTCTGAAAAGTCTCAAAGTAAGATTCTTGTAAACGAAGAGAGAGGTATGGACTGGACAGCGTTTTTTAAAATACCAGTTGTAGTTGAGCAGTTTATTGATAACTTTATCAAAATCAATATTGATCAACATTTTCTATAGATATGCCCGGGTTATTTGAAGCTACAAGCTAGTTGAAATGCCACACAAAGCGACTTCCACACTTGAAAATTAGCTGCTTTTTGTCCACAAAGCAATTACAATTGCTATTAGGGCTTTTAGCAGACGCTTTTATCCAAAGCGACTAACATCGGTTAATGCACACATTGACACACTGACGGCAGAGTCAACCATGCAAGGCGACAGCCAGCTCGTCAGGAGCAGTTAGGGTTAAGTGTCTTGCTCAGGGACACATCAACACTCTGGGGATCGAACTAGCAACCTTTCGGACACAGGACTACTGCTCTACTTCCTGAGTTAAGCCGACACTGTGTTCAAGTGTTGAAAGCGACTTCAACACTTGAAAATTAGCTGCATTTTGTCCATTAACAAGTGAATCAACATAGCTTAAAATAGCTTTATTTCAAAATGTTAATCACATAATTTATGTCTAAGACACGTATACATTTGAATGCTGCACAAATGTACAAAATCTACTCCGTTCAACTGCTTCAAAGCCTGCTTTGAAGTCAAAGACGCAAGCCCAAAATATTATCTTGTCTTATCGTTTGTCAGCATATGGAAAATGCTTACCAAGACTGTATCATGAGTTTGCGATGGAACGGGTTTCATCGTGTGTTTCAGATGAAAAAGTTGATGATTTTGTGTCATTGGTTGTGTGTGTTCACTAGTGTCAAGGAGTTCAAAAGCAAACAACAACACAGTCACAACATAGAGATGGACAATGAGATGAGCCTGGAGAAATGTCCACTAACAATAAAAAATTCATTTTGCAGCTTGTTAGGATTGCCGTCGAAGAAGTTCATTCCTCTCGTTCAGGGGAGATGATGTTAAATAAGTGAGTATGAGTGTTGCTGAGTGTGAGTAATTGTGCAGCTATAGGCCTACAGCTGTATAGCAGAAAAGACAGCCACTTAATCCACATCAGCAGTTGAAGTGGTTGCCTTTTTATTCTATACCTAAGCCAAATATTACTTCACAAAATCAATTTTATCTTGATTGATATCTCGTAGAGGGGAGACTGCTGCCTCATCGCCAGCACATGCATGAATTAATGCAACTCTACATACTTTAATGTGAATCCTGCAGACAGATTTCCATGCACCCCTGGCCTGTGCTTCATTATCCCGGTCCTGAGCGATGAGGTTCTGCACCACTTTGATGCCAGCCTCGCTCAGCTTTGTTACTTTACATGTCGGTGTTAACCTTTTGGTTAAATTTCATTTATTCCGATCATCATTCCTGAAACACTGTCAAACGACTGAACAGACCCACTGTTTGTAAAGACAAACACGGCACTCTCCATAAATTACTTGGTTTTGGGACGATAAGCGAGCAAACGCATTGGCATGCATAAGAGGTACTGCATTACAAAACATATATAGGGGGGGTGTAGAATGATGCAGAAGGGGCCAAACTCCAGGTCCACACTGCGTCCGCTCCAACACCTCCGCCTCCCCCACACCTGCAGAGTGAGTAACTATAGGACCGACCCAAACAACATAGCATAAAGCAGGGAATAAAGCTGCTCAAGTCAACACTGGCTTGTTTCTAATACCATGATGTTTACACGTCAGGAAATGTATACACATCTTTTAGGAGGAAGGAAGGGAAATACCGTACACCACAAGTTATTGAGTAAGTGCACAAGAATTGAACCAAGTTATTAACTGTGTGGAATTATTAGCATACCATACAGTGTACTGCTACTTGTAAACCAACGGCAGGCAAAACTAGATTACCTTTTCTGAGAGAATAAATGCGAGCTTTTATCAATTTTGATTCAAAGCAATAACATCTTACTACGGGTGTGACATCAATAACACCCTGCTTAGTTTATAAAGCAATAACATTCTACTACTTTATCACAGCAATAACATCCTACTTTTTGTGGTGATATTTGGTAATCCACTCCCACATTGACTTTTGTCTTTGCCCTAGCATTATCTTAGCTTATCATCATTGTTTGGGTTTGATCAAAAACGTTTTTCCTTCTACTTCCATGAAGCCGATACCATATTCCTGCCCTTCTGTGAATAAATATTGATGTGCGGCTATGGGTTCTTCTGATTGGTAGATAGTAAGAAACTCTCCACCTGATGGAGTTTAAAAGAGACAGAGATTTAAAATAGAAATGTGATCACAGGGAGACGGGCTGTGCGCAGCTCATTTGTCTTTCTCAGACAGCACACAAAATATATTGCTCACTGAATTGCAGATTTTGCCAAATTCAAATGTAATCATACCAAAAAGAACATGACTACTGAATCTTTAATCTCTCCTGACTTTTAATTCTCTTAAAGGCACATACCTCCATCGCGCCGGTCTCCCCAGGGGCTCATTACCACTCCGAACCCGAGGATATAAAATAATTGCTTCACTAGAGATGCAGGCCTCTCCAGTGTCACGTCTCTGAATTCGAGTGTGTTTGCCACAAAGTGTCTTCATCTATTTTGTCAAGGTACTTGGCTATCACAGCATGGACACACTTTACTTGGCAAGTCCGGATTTGACATTCAGACAGTCCTTCCAAAGTGTGACACGAGTCCCTCGTTGTCATGGATATTCAGGTCTGGCCAGCGCCGGGTTGTTGTGTCTGCATCCCGCAGTAATTGGAAGACACAATGGTTCTCATTTATTGATGGATCTGATTCTGAAGCCTTAAATGCCACCAGGGAGTTTCAGCGAAGGCCAAAATCAGAAGCGGACGTTGTTGTCATTGAGGAAAAATAAGATGTGAGACCATTAAACGTGGGTTACCAATATTGGCTTAAATTAAGAGAACTCAACAATGAGTCCAATAACGCCTTCCTCAGGAAATTGCATAATTCGTATGTGAAGGTTCATCTTGTATGTTTTAAGAAGAAAATGCTTTAATCAAATAGATCACATTGGCAGATTATGATTATGGAACGTAAAAAGCACTCTGATTGGCTTAGGATATAGCCAATGAGGCACAGTGATTAAGCAGCATTCCGAGAGTAGAGTTTGGTTAGATATCATAATTTGACCAAAATATGACTCATGAAATCCTTGCATTGCTATTGGACAAGACCAAAGTATGGTAAGAGAAGACCACGCGTCTCTGCCAGGCGGCTGTGGATCCACGGTGTTCAAACCCACAACCAGCAGCCAGTCGCACACAAATGCAATCAGGCAGTCAGCAAGTCACTCTCATTTCTGGTGGGGGGGGGGGGATTGTGTTTTTCCTCTACTTCTTGTAATGACCTTACCTGGAATGAGCTGTTGTTCTGAACTGACGTGAGGAGTAGGAGGAGGAGTGGTGACTCATCTCGTTTGCATTTCCTGTAACCGCGCTTATCTCCCAGTGTGTGTCTATTCCAGCGGCACAATGTGTTCCTGCCTGTCATCCGCCTCCCCCTCTGTAGCTGTAGGATGCTAAGCCCGTAGCGCCGCCGCCTCACCCCTTGCCCGCCACAATGGAGGGCTTAGTCAGACTTGTGTTGAATTGTATTGCATATGTTAACGTCTTGATCAGTTGAGGAGCGAAAAAGACAAAACTGTAAGCTGCAGAATAAAACGCACAACACGTCTTTTGGGGAAGGTTTGGCTGCTTTATAGTGCGAGAATGACTCCAGCAGAGATGGAGTTCTTTCTGGCATGGAGAGTTCGTCTGGCAGAGAGTTCTTCTGCATCTGCTGTATCCCCTTATTTTTCCTTTGCGTTTTTATTCTTTGCCAATAAAGGAGGAAGCACATTTGTACGTTCCCCCGCAGAGACTTGAGTCCTACCCAGGAGAGCCCCCCCGCTTCCTCTCTACCCTTGTTTTCCTCTTATCTGGAGATGAGCGTTATTAGGAGCCCTGACGCGCAGCAGCCAATTGGGAGTCCTGCTTTTTAAAGGCACTAGAGTCCAAACATGCAGAGCAGAGGTTCCTCATGAGAAGAACGCTGCTCTCGGTAGGAGTTCTAACTGTCCTGCCCTTGCCATGCTTTCAGGAATCTCTCTGTCTCTCTGTTTCTCTCTCTCTCTCTCTCTCTCTCTCTCTCTCTCTGTCTCTGTCTCTGTCTCTGTCTCTGTCTCACTCTCCCTCTCTCTCTTTTGTGAGATTTTTTTCGAGACACATTCAGCTGTCTGCGAGTTTTAGTATTCTGTGTGTCTCACTCTTTTTTTTTATAAGGTTTCTTGTGTCCATACCGCAGATGAACATCATCAGACATACTCCTCCTGGCTGGATTGTGCGGAGGCTGGGTCGACGGTGGGTCTTTGTCTCGCTGCCTCTGCGTGGTCAGGCCTGCAGGCCCCCAGGCGGAGGCCTTGCTCTCCCTCTGCATATACATTAGTGGAGATAGCCTGGATCCCCACTGTAGTTAGCTCGCCCGCTGCTCCGCTCTGATCCCAGACCCCACACAAGGGAGCTGATGCCTTAACTGTGGTTCGAAGCCCAATCCGACGTTAGGGGATGCTTCAACCTAATCTGCATCCTCGGGGCTAAGAATAAATGACGACCAACATCGTTTGCTGATGTGGAACCATTGTAAGCAAATGAAAGATCATTTCTTTGACACACACAACTTGTTGTCATGGAGATGTTTCATTTGCGGGGAGAAGGGTCTGTTTGCTGTCGTTCCGTATTGTGCCACGCGTGGCTATACATCTCTTGTTCCCATTATGAGACGATTTGAGTGAGGACCTCCATGAACTCCAGATATCTACACCGTTGTGTTCTCAACGGAACAATGTATGATCGACAACCTTGCAAGACAAAGGGTGTTTCTATTCTAAGAATCTTTAAAGCAAATGAATGATCTACGCATTTATTCTCCTTATTTGAACAATGCAATGTTAGTGCGTGCTTCACCGATCTTCATGTATCATGATGCTCGTAACAGTGCAGTGGTGGTCCTATCTGTGTAAGGGTTTTTTGTCCAGGTTGTCTCGTATAAACTCTGCCAGCGCAGAAGCACACAAACGATTTAGGAAGGGGAATAAAAGTTCAACTAAGACCCTTTCATTATCATAATGAAGTCATTATGGTTTGAAAAAATCGAAACGCTTGCCAAACTAACAGAAAACCGTTGCCAACTCATATAGCTCCATTATTTCCTCTGCAAGATTAGGCTCTAGTGTCGGTTCAAAATGTGTGTTACAATAAAGGCAATAAAAGAACGTTGTTCTGAGGTGTTGGGATGTCATTTAACATGTGGCCCATTGAGGACCATTTAAGGGCCTGTCCTCATGCGGGCCATACCTTGACACCCCAGTAATCATAGACCTCTGTGGGCTGGCTCTGAGCATCCCGCCTCATCATTCATCTGTGACATCGACCAAACCAATCCAGGGCCCGGCAGACTGTGGACACGCTGCTCATTGGGTACCTTTCCCATCGTAGACGTATGCGGTGGTCGCCTATTCTCCCGGTCATTTCTGTTGGTGTCAATCTCTTGCCTCTTCTCTCTGCCCTTTGATTGGCTCGGTGAGGTCTCACACATTCACTTTTGCCCCTGGTTCCTCTAACAGGATTTCGCTAAGACTCCCTCCTCCACCCTCCCTCCTACTATGCATCCCCTACCCCTCAGCCAACACCCAACCTCATTACCCAGAACAAGGTCCTCAATTGTCTCTGAATCACAGCCACTGTGGGAAACGTCATGTTCTTGTCCTCGGTATGAAACACTTGGGCAAATTCATTTTCTGCAGCCGGAGTGTTTGAGAAAACACTCCGGTTGCAGTCCATTATTTTCGCCTTCTAAAAATGAACGACCCGCATCATGCACTAACGAGTGTATTTAATTAATGATAACATTTAATTAGATCTTACACATATTGTCGTAGTTTCTATTTTAACTCCGGAAACACGGAGAAAGTCTTCCACCACCAGTATTTCCTGGCACAGTGAGCGTTGGAGCCATACCAGACGCAGCTTCCCCGGCCAGCGATGTTCACAGTCCTGTCTGCTAGTCTCCCCGTTTCACCCCCTGCCAAGAGCCCCCCTCGCACACGGCCACCTGGCGTCCTGCACCCCCTCCCAGAGCCACAACGTCTCCCCAATGATCCCTCCGAAAAACGGTCCCTTTTAAAACTCATGAACAGCGACCACAAAATCTGACCTCGTCTACGGCCGTGAATAACCTTGGATGGATACCAGGTATGGCAGACGGGAAGGCCGTGGCGGAGGTTAATGTCTGTTGAATGATGGGGCTGGATTCAGTCAGCAACAGGTCATTTGGCTGGTATGGAGGTCGTTTTGCCGAATGCGATTCACTAGATTCTTATTCAACGGCGCTGACAAACGACTGTAAAATGTCCGGCAGGAGGGCGCCGGGGGGGGCAGCAGCGACTGTGTGTGCGCGCCCGTTGCAGAATTCAAAGTGTCTTTGTATCGTAGTTAAAAGTGACTTTTTTTAGCCCGAATCTTGTTCAGTCGCCA
This sequence comes from Gadus macrocephalus, assembly GCF_031168955.1. Taxonomy (NCBI): domain Eukaryota; kingdom Metazoa; phylum Chordata; class Actinopteri; order Gadiformes; family Gadidae; genus Gadus; species Gadus macrocephalus. The sequence goes on from NC_082389.1 coordinate 4,623,762, forward strand.
GGCGTTGTTTATCTCCGTGTCGTGTTGTTTGGTAAAAGAAAGGCGTAGAAGTCGATTTGGATGTGTTTAATACAAGAGGGCAGGGCAGCAAAGGGCCAGACATTTGAGTTATTCCACCAGTGTGGACGCTGACCTTTTCAAAATGAAATTTCCCTAAGAGCAGTGGCCAGTGCCCGAATGTAGGCCCTCCGTCTCGTGGCTGTAACTCTGACATTCAGAATCCTTATGTTTATCTCATTGATTCTGCAACGGGCGCGCACACACAGTCGCTGCTGCCCCCCCCGGCGCCCTCCTGCCGGACATTTTACAGTCGTTCGTACGGTGAATACAAATGACTTGTGTGATATTTAAACACCCTTAACATTTGCCTAAATCACGCCGTTTGTCCCAGAGCAGGTTGCCTTTCTCCGTGTGGGAGAATGTGTGTCAAAGGTGTGTTGTTTGTCACACTTTATGATCTGACCTCCTGTCCTCGCTGGCAGGACGACAACAAATTAGCCGTCGGCTCTGAGCCGTGATGACAGTTAACACAGTTGTGATGTTAGTCGTGAACACAGAAACCTGTGTTAAGTGGAATGATAGTTCAGCTGGACATAGCGAGATAGTTACGTTATTATGTCCAGTAACTACCTCATTACTGAACCTAGCAACGGCACCCACCCGAAGCACTCTGAACGCTAAATCGCGGCAGACAAAAGCGAAGTCAGGCATCATGTGTGGGTGTGATTTGAATAATGCAAAAATACTGCGGTCTCTCTTTGAGTGGACTTTGTTCAAAGATGCGGTAACGTCCAAAAAACGAATGCGTGCATAATCCCAAATAGTGCTTTCACAAAACAATAAGAGGCCAGTAAATGCTCCATCACCCTAATTAAACATGCGAGGAGGGGAAAGGGTGCCAGGGGAGTCATTGCCATGCCCTTAAGCCCTACTGTCTCCGGCCCGTCCCTCTTGAGGGGGAGAAACAAACACTACAGTGGATTGGTTTGTCACAGGATTAATCTTCCTTTGACCAGATTCTTTGCTCATGCATTCACATCTGCGACACGGATTTCGAATTTGAGGCAATCTTGAAAGACTATTTACCTAGACTCTGCATAGCCTCCCCCCTAACCCTCCTATGCCCTTATTGTATGTTGTAAGTCCTGGCACTTAATGTTTGCAATTATTGTATATTGTACGTCTTGGCACTTAATGTACACATTTATTGTATGTTGTGCGTCCTTGCACTTAAAATAGTACTGAGCATCTTATCCTAGCTATCGTTGTTGTCTACGGGGAATGGCTTAACCTAACAATTGTTAGTGCTTGGCACTTATTCAATGAACATTCTTACTGTACCGACAGCGATATATAGTTTTTTCTTACAGACTTACAGATTGTAAGTCGCTTTGGATAAAAGCATCTGCTAAATGCCCTCAATGCAAATGTAAATGTAAATTCGAGGCCAGAGGCCATGGCTTCGGTCCTCCATTTGTACGGGTGCAGAGTCATGGTCATGGTTCGTCTTGGAGCGGTGGTAACATTATTAAGGACGAGAAGACGCTGTGCCCACCTCCTCTCCGTGCTTCTCCTGCAGGCCTCAGGTGCTGCGCTCTAGCATAGAGTCCTCTAATCGACAGATTTGTGTCCCCCACCGGCGAGATGTTGGATACACTCAACTAATGCCTGGTGGCCCCGTGCCACCGCTGCTGGCGCTGCCTGTGGAGCACCACTCTTGGCTCCCAGGACCGGTGTAAACACACAGATCCATCACGGCCCCCATCGCTGGGAGATATCAGCCAGCTACAGCTGGATCTGAACACCAACAGGACCACCCTGATTAATGTGGCGTTTGTGCCCTGAGATGAAAGCCTGCATCAAATCCAAATCCACTGCACTGGAGATATTTAGGCGTCAGACTTGTATTTATAGCTGCTGAGCGTGTCGAGTCATATTTACGTTTTTTTGATGTTTATCTGTACACACGATATATCTGCAGGCGGTACATGGTGCATGCCACTGCTCGCCACTGATTGGTATGCATGCATGTATGTATTTATAACCTTTTTAAATGCTCTGTCAGAAGAACTGAGGTCATGCTTCCTAAGTCAACATCGACACATTGGCTGGAAAACGTAGCGCTCGTGCTGAACCTGAACACTGACCAGGAAACACAGGAAGTGAGTCGGTAACAAGGCTGTATTCAGGATAGTGGTCCTCGTTTCCTGACCTCAAAAAAAAAAACCCTCAAACAACCACGGTGTCGAGCTGCGTTCACCTCCCCTTTCAATACTGCGACGTCGACCAGCTCTCAAACATCGGTAATTTAGGCGTCGGTACGTCAGTACACTCATGAACCAGATAAAAGCAGCCTGGACGGCCAAATGGAGTAGGGGAGGATAGAGAGACCTTCCGACAACACAAAGTGTTGGCGATTACACTGAGAGCAACACCGTCGACCACCCTGCCGGGCCCCAGCCGCGCACACACACACACACACACACACACACACACACACACACACACACACACACACACCTCGCTGTGTAATATTTGTTCCACTCATTTCAGCTGGGAGATTCACTCTGTTTCTGATAGAGTGCGACTGCTGCTGACGAGCAGTGGTGGCTATCCGGAGAATTGGTGTCGGGCTGTCTGTTCGCAATAGTACTTGAGAGGTAGTTTCAATCAATGACCCCCCCGCGGTCACACAAGACGTTGGTTCTGAAGTAAAGGTGCCCTCTTGACATAAGAATATTGTTGTTTATAGCGCAAACTGCTTGTGATCCCCTAGTCTATTTTTTGTCAAAATCTGACCACAAAAACTGGCGGATCTAGAGTTCTGAGGAGTGTTTAAGAAGCTCACAGCATGGACAGACTTGTTGAAGAAAACTATAGGGAACCAGTGATTATTATGCAAAGATAACAATGCATTTTTTTCGACTTCTATGTAATTAGGGCAGGAAAGTAATATAATAAAATAATGGGAGCCATTATATTTAGGATGCTGGAAGCAAGCCCTAGTTTGGGATGATGAAGATGAGAGAAGAGAAACTCCCTCTGCGCATCACAGTTTTAAAGCATACATTTTTATTCAATCCTAAACTAAACATAGTTAAAAAAACATCAGTATGTAGTGTAGTGTACTGTATGGATGAGTCTAACTCGATCAGGGTTGCTGCTGTGTTAGAGGGGGGAAATGTGCTGAGAACATTGCAGAAATGCATCGGCCCATGAGCAATTTGGGATGAGGAAAAGATTCACTGCGTCAAACCTATGGAACAGGAGAGAAAGGGGCACACAGATAGCTGGGGTTGTCAAAGGACTGCTTGGAAGAAGACCGAGGCCTTTGAGATCCAAGTTTGGAATCCGACTGAAGTTTTTGAATGGGTGCAAAAGGGTTTCTTCAGAAGTTTTTAGCGGATGTGTAGGGCTGCTGACTGTACGATATTCCAATAGGTTTACAGCCGCGATACATTTCTCCTGCGTAATACTCCTGACAAACGATGTTGAATATGTGGTCTTTAAATATGCTTTGTCATATCCATTTATTCATATCGGGTGTTTTTTTTATACTTTATTTAGATTTCTGCACTTATTTATCCATTATGATGTTGATGTGTTTATGATTATTCTATTTATTATTATCTATTATTTAAAAAAAAAAAAACAGCTAACAAAATGAAAATTGCTATCATTACCAAATGGCATTTGTAGTGGTTCTCTAATTTTCTCTAATTTCTACAAGTAGGATTATATTTGTGAACAAAATAATGATAAAACAAGTGGAATAGCTTATGAGAAGGAACTGTTTAATTAAAGATTCTTAGCTCACTCTTCAACACAATATAATTAAAACACGCATTATCACAAACGTTACAGTCGCGCACCTCTGAACAATCTCCACCAGCCGAGAAGGGAACACACAAAAACAAAGTTGACTCCGGAGACTTTCTCTTTTTCTCAAGTCTCATGTTCCTGTAACTATTCTGTGATGTCAGTTTAAAAGACACCGGGACATCAAACACCAGTGGCAGCCAATTCAGCCGCTCACTTGTATTTCATCATCCGTCTAACCTTTCGACGCGGCCTGCTCCGAAGCCCAGACACCGCTGCTGAGAAGGCAGATTTACCGTGGCTTTTAGTTGTACTCGCAAAACAGATTACTGCGTTACCATCCATCGTATAGCGGCTCTGTTATTCCATCTCGTACCGACCCCGCATAAGAAACGTCCCTGCCCTATACGAAGTCAGGAGGAAGGACGTATAAATTGCCCGGGAACAGCAATAACGCTATAGTGTTTTTTTATACGTTTTTAAAATTGAAAGGGAGGAGCAGACCCCAGACGGTCTCTTGATGGTGTGAGCGATGTGAGCGGAGGGGGAAGATAAAGAGCCCTCTTGAACACTCAGCACAGGACAGACCCCGATGGTTACTGAGGGATGATGTCCCTCTGTCCGCCCTCTGAGGATTTACCGCCATTTTGTCTTCATTCTTTTTGCCAAAATGTCCTCGGCTCCCGATTTTGTGAAGACTTGACCTGCTGTACATCACATCAAACACAGGCAGGAAAACATTTCAGGGCCCCGGGAATCTCACTTAGTTAACGCCTCGTTTCCACATACGTACATTCTCGTATGCGATCCAACCGTCTCCGACCGAAAGTCCATTCATTCCTATGTGATTCTCTGTAATGTCAGTTTTTCCTCCGAGACTCCTCCCCTCCGTAAAATTTCTGTCCGGTATGTCCGTAATATACGTTCACAATTTTTTACTTTCGCCGTTGTTTTACGGAGATACCGTATGAAAGTTTTTATGTTTTTCATAAAACATGTAAGTACCTGGCAGGCCAAACTCCTCACCGATCTCTTTCCAAGTCTGGTTGGTTTTGTTTTTATCTCTGTATATGTCGATCCTCATGTTCCAAAGTACCGGTCTCCTATAAACGGCCATTATCATACGCTCCCCCATCTTTTGTCCGTAAATAAATTCATGTCCGTACGTAAAACACTAGCGACTCCTCCCGTAAATTTACGGAAGCACGGATACGAAAAACATACGGATGTGGAAACGAGGCGTAAGGATCTGCCTTATAAGGTGTTAGAGTACAACACATGGAGAGCTGTTGCGAGCGGAACCAACAGTCCCCTCAGATGTTTTCATGTTCCTTTTACCCTTGTCTTCAGGCTAGTGTTCCTGAATGGCAAGTTCTCAGTGTGAGTGACAGCTTGCCCAGCCAACACCAGGCAGAGGTTTGAAAAGGTCAGGTGTGCGTGTGTGTGTGTGTGGGTGTATGTGTGTGTTTGTTGTGTGTGTGCCTGTGTTTGTGTGTTAGTGTGTGTGTGCGTTTGTGTGTACCTGTGTGTGTGTGTGCGCCTGTTTCTGTTTGTCTGTGTTCATGCCTGTGTGTGTGCATCTGCTTATATGCACCGTCTGTGTGTGCATGCGCCACAATCCTGGCATGGCACTGCTCTGTGTCTGCGAGTGTTGGCAGACACTGTTACTGGAGGCGGAAGTGATTTCTTTATCCTTAGGCATGAAGGCGGACCGTATGCGGCTGAGTACTGCACCGGTTCATGTTTATACTCCAGATTGACTCGTCTGGTCTGAACCCAAACAAAAGTATTGTGCTTGTGATCACACGATACGCACTCTGACCATGAGTCACTCAAGCTTTCTTTCTCTTCATATTTATATAGATTTATTATATTGAGGACGTTTAGACGCTTTTATCGAAAGTGACTGGCAACGGTTGTTGCACACATTCACACACAGATGGGGGAGTCAAACCACGCAAGGCGACAGCCAGCTCGTCAGGAGCAACCAGGGACGCCTCGACACTCGGCTAGGAGGAGCTGGGATCGAACTAGCGACCTTCTGGTTACAAGTCACCCCGCTCTACCTCCTGAGCTACTGCAGAGCTACCACGGTCTCGTACCTTTGGTCTTAATTGCTTCGGAGACGGAACCAAAGGGAAGATGGTGTTGACGTGTGTTGGAGTGTATGGAGCTGTTCCGAGGGAACCTTTAGCTACCCCTGAATAGCAGACCACCTTTCCTGGTGCTCTGAAGGGCCGCGTGTTTTTCCACTTCTGTTTAATGGAGGCTGGGAGCCGTCTTATAAGGATGTTACAGAAACATTCCACCGCCGTTGGATCGCCGCCAAAGCAATCATTGGCAATGGAAGGGCAACTTTAATTAAACCGTTTCCTGCTAAACTGTTGCAAAGGTAAAGTTTTCTCACTCAAAGTCTTAAGTGCCAGAGGTTAACTAATTCAATTATAGACACAGGGAAGCTGGCCCCACAATAGTCAGGGGAGCATGACATCTGTGTCGCGATTTTCATGATCTTTCCAGCGCTCACAACTGTGGACTTTTAATATGTGGAAAGGTCACGTTCCCAGAAGATGTCTTCACGGGGAGACTTGTAAGGCGCACACACAAGCAGGCACGCGAACACACACACACACACACACACACACACACACACACACACACACACACACACACACACACACACACACACACACACACACACACACACACACACACACACACACACCGAAACGGCCAACCCCTCACGTCTCAAAATGTATATTAAAATCCACCCTGTCTTTAAAGTCGGGATCAGATGGTCTTTTGAAGCTTCCCTTCTACCTTTGACTTAAAAGTACACTTAGCCGGTCTGGGTGAACAGCAGAGATAGGATGATTAATTTGACTGAAGCTGTTCATTTGCTTATTTTCATCTGGCCACAGTATGGCTATTTGTGCTTGTGTGTGCACGATATAAGTTTGTCTTTGGCTTGTTTGAAGAAAAGTTGTTGTAAACATTACAGCACAACAAAGTGCTGTTGTTGGACCAAAGGGGTGTCATAAAAAATTGACAAAAAATGCCTACAAGCACATCTGGATATATTATCGGAAGGGTGAGTTTCATGTATGCTTTTGCTGCTATGAAGTTGGTTATATATCGCACGGCACAATTTGTATTCAATGGTTTCCTCTTAAATCAGGGGAATGGACAAATCCGTCTATATGTTGTGAAAGTGCTATTGATTATTTTATGTGCCCTGGTACCACCGCCTTGGGAATCAATCTAGGCGTGTTTTGTACTGCAGCGCTGCTATTATCCTTTTTTCACCAGCCCGGCCGAGTATGTTTTGCATTTCCTATACAGCACCGGGGAGAAGGCGAAAGGGGTGTTTCAGTGTCAAAGCCTAAATCTTTCGTAACGATGGCTCGTTTCGTTCGGGTCGGACACATATCGATTCCTCGGTGACCTCGGGGCAGTGTCCACACGATGGGTTTCCCAGTGTGCCTGTGCCTTCTCTCGTCGGTTGTTTCCAACGCGGGGAGAGCGATGGGGGCTCTGAACGGTGCCTGATGCAAAGAGCAGAGCGCCTAGGGTTCTTCTTCTGAGGCCTTCGGCCTTTTGGTTCAAACCCTCCAAGCTTCAGGTTGGACGTCGGAGAGGCACTGCCTTAGTCACTGTTTTTGTCGTCTTTCAAGCTAACATTTAACGTTTGAGAAGAGTGGTGTTTGTGTCCGCATGCGCTGCTGTATCGCTCATGAACGATTCACAAGGAGCTGCTGCTGCTACTATGTGGCGCTAGGAGCTAAGGAACAAACAGTGCTGGTCATCCTGGAGACGAGTAAACAAAGAGGTAGGGATGCAGCTGTTTTCTTATGCCAGCGCACAACTCCCCGTCCCAGGGCTGCCCAGCGGCGACTCAGCGCGTTTCTGACAGAATGCTAAATGGTATATGAACTGCATGTGTGCAGTGCTTTTTCTAACCAGTGGCCACTCAAAGCGCTTTACAATTATTGCCTAATTCACACATTCATTCACACACCGACGGCGGTGTCAACCATGCACGGTGACTTCAGGAGCAGTGCGGGGGAGGTGTCTCGCTCAGGGGCACCGCGACACTCCGCTAGGAGGAGCCGGGGATCGAACCAGCAACCAGCAACCTACAGGTTACAAGTCAACCCGCTGTACCTCCTGAGCCAACGGCGCCCAGAAAAAAGATCTGGACACGGGCCCCTGTATAAGGTCTCTCAGTCCCCCATCAAGCGATTGTTGAGGGGACACCATTGATTTTCAACAGGCACAGGGGGGGGACATCTGGACCCGACCGGGCTGACCTCTGGCCCTCCTCACCGGGTCTCAACTCAACACAATCGATCTTTGATGAAATACAAAATCGTAAAAAAAAAAGCTGAGGATTCTCGTGTATACCGATGCACAGACATCGCCACGGAAACCGAGATCCATTTGTTCCGCGTTTGGCTGCTCTCCTAGGAGCTGAGGAACCGGGGTACCCCCGCTGGGCGCGCTGAGACGGAGCCCATCCCTCTCCCCGCTCGCACCATGTGCTCTCTGATGCGTCGAGGTGGCACCCCACCCACGCACGCACGCACCGCCCCCCCCCCCCTGGCGTGATGCGGCGAACAGCTGGCCCCTGTTGCCGCGCTCACACGCTGCCTTAAGGAGGAGCACCTCCTCCCCAACACTTCTGAGAGGTGATGTTGTTTTGGTCTGTTCCTTTTGTGCTTGCCTCTGTGTGCATTGCAGAGAAAGGGCAAGTCCAACCCCATTGCTATTCAGGTGTGTGTGTCTGTGTGTGTGTGTGTGGGGGGGGGGGGGGGTATTTGTGTGTGGGGGGGTATTTGTGCGTGTGTGCATGTGCATGTGTATTGTGTGTGTGTGTGTGTGTGTGTGTGTGCATGAGTATTTGCGTGTGTGCGCATGAGTATTTGTGTGTGTGTGTGTGTGTGTGTGCATTAATATTTGTGTGCATGGTTGTGTGTGTGTGTGTGTGTACATTGGTGTGTGTGCATGGGTATTTGTGAGTGTGTGTGTGTGTGTGTGTGTGTGTGCGTGCGTGCGTGTCTGCCAGGCTCCAGGGGCACCTGTGGGAGAGCGTCAATAACACACATGCCAATGTCAGTGGTTCCGGTCATTCCGGAATGCGTGGCTCCGTCATTTTGACAGATTCAAAAGAACAGGGTGCAATTACTGTTGTCATTTGACCATAATATCAGAGACCCCCTCCGCAGGTGGGCTATGTTATATACATGTAGGAAGCCCTGCACATGGGCAGAAGGTAATTCCGATTAATTATCTCTCGAGAGACTCCGACGTTCTCGCCTTTTGTGTGAGGCATTACAGGATCCATCATAGGAGGGAGGCTGGAGCGGCAAGGGGGTTGGACTCCCAGCACAAAGCTGCTGATTTCAAACCTCAGTTCGCACAGTTTATCTGTAGCCTCCTTGAGCTGGAGGATACCATAAAGACGTGTATTAAATACAAATCGGTGTTATTTGCGCTGGATGTGAGTGTCTGCTGAATGACTAAATAGCAGCGATGTTACCTATAGATGACAAGGCTCTCTACGTCGAGCTGAATTCAAATGATGTCAGGAGTAGAAAGGCGATGTACACTTGCCATGAATTATACTGACTTTATGAGCCCAACATTTATTTTATTAAGGGAGTATGTATATTTCACACTTAATGTATGCACTTATTGTATGTTGTACGTCCTTGCACTTAAAAATAGTACTTGACATCGTGTAGCATCTTATCCTAGCTATCTTTGTTGTGAACAGGGAATGGGTAAACCTAGCGACTATAAGACTGTAAGATTAGATTTAAATTTACAATTTTTAATTTCATACTTTGGCACACATTTTCTATAAATCTTGCGTCCTATTTCATGTCAATGAAAACAATTTTTTTTTTGCTGAGCTGATCCAAGGGCACCGAGCAGGTGATTTTATGTTGAAGACTTGTTTGATAGGAATTTGCATCCCAATGCGGCGCTGTAGTCAGTTTGGGATGAGAGACTGTGAAGGTGACCCGCCACCGCACTTTAAAAACATGAGGATCGTTTGCATTCTGGAGTGAATTTCATAAACCGATGAACTAAAACTAAGATCCAATCTTCGGTTTTAAACGCTGGTTTTGTAATCCAAACCAATGATAGGAGACATAGGAGATAGGTGTCTTTGATGGACCAACAGATTATGGAGTTTAATTCAGGGATTACATGTATTAATAACGATAACTTAAACGATATGTCCGAATGAATCATAATGCTGGTGATTTGAATTTTGGGATCAGTCTGTTTATTTTGCTGATACCGCTGTGTTAGTCATCTAACATTTCATAACAGGAAGAATATCTGCAGAAATGACTAATTTGACCCCATAATGGTCGGCTAAACGGTTGTTAATGGGATGCACATGGAGAGACACTTATAGGCACTTATTAGAATCCACTGCCTGTGCCTTGCTACCTGAATCAGGGTAATTAATTTGGCTTAGTTTAGTGGAGCTTTGTATGTAGATGGACGGCCCCCCTGTGAGATTTAATCAGGTGGATTTAGATTTTCTATTTTCATGAACATTTTCTATAAATCTCAAATCATATTTTCTTCTTCATGTCTAAGAAAACAAATGTTTTTTGTTGAGCTGGTCCCCGGGTACCGAAAGGTGATTTGTTTTATGGGAATTTGCATCCCAATGCTGCGCTGTAGTCGGTTTGGGATGTTAGACTGTGAAGGTGACCCGCCGCACATTAAAAACATGAGGATCGTTTGGATTCTGGAGTGAATTTCACAGCTAAAAAGAAAGACCTAGAATCACCTCACCTTAGAAATCCTCTCGATATTTAAGTGTTTCACCCTTGGTTTTCTTGTGTCGTGCCTCTAACTGATAAATATCTTGTAATCTTACATATGGTAGACTTATCTATCTGATTAGATGCAATGGAGTATGGCGATGATAAACCTGACTTAACTTTAAACTCTTGTGCTTAAAAGTGTGAATTATCAAACAGTCATCCGCCCAGAACACCATAGATTAGACCAGCATGTCTATAAATTAAATTTTTTGGAGCTTCGGCCATTGTGGCTAAAACAACACAAAGCAGTCAGGGAAAACAACGACTTACTGTTAGCAGAATCTGATCTTAGACCTGTGGCAGTCAGCCTTTTTAGGAATGCTCTCTATTGGTTTGAATGATTAGCTGTACATTAAATCTCATGTCTGGAAATGTACATTTAAATTAAGGACAGAGGTGCTGCAGGAAGAGGCAACATGTTTACGCAGGGGAGACTAAATTCATTAAGACGTGCGCTCCGGTGAAGCGAGACCCTTCTATTTCCTGTGGAAGACACACAGCACATTTGCAGCTTATGCATCCCGGCCGGCCGGTGTACCTAGTGGTTCTGCGCATGCCAACAATATTGATTTGTGGCGTAGCAGTCGTGTAAAATACACATACTGCACCCCTGAAATCTCCAATAAAGACGTTATGATACAGTGTCAAAATATGCCTAACCCCATATTCTTACAGTGTACATGGAGTGAGTAGTGGTGTAAAATAACATGATTCTGTAATGGGAGCATTGTTTGATGAAGGCAAATGGTCTACAGATGAGATACGCTTCCAAACACATAAGGACAAATAGGGAAGCACGATTGGCTAGACTCTGCTGTTCTGCCAATGTATTCTCCTTTGATACTGTATTATAATGTATTGCGGTATACGCATACGTAGAACCTGTTTAGACAGGTAGCATCGATTCGCAGAACAACGGCACAAACAAATTACTTTTTTTGTTCCTTGCGTCACTGTGAACGACTCAATTCTGCCCGCCATTTAATTCATCAAGTGCCAGCGTCGCTCCTGCATTGCAGAAGGATAAATAGAAGAGCAAAGTTCATTTGTATTAGTAAATGGGCGTCTTTTAGTTCCCGGTCGGTTCATTGTGAGTGCAGAGCCTCAGATTGAGAGAGGGTCTTCACTGTGTCACCTGAAGCGATGATGGAACAATTCCCTTTATTTAACAGCTCTGCAGCTGGCTTCTGGCTGATCCGTACAGAGACACCTATAAACCGATCCACTAAAACTAAGATCCAATCTTCAGTTTTCAAGGAGACCTATTATGATGTTTTCCCAACAAGTAAACATAGTATATGAGTTCCAGAAAACATGTTTTTGAAGCTGTAAGCTGGAAACAACTTTTAGGGAAAAAAAGTCTCGCCTACCGCTATTCCCCACTGTTTCAGTCCCTTCGGAATGCAAATAAGCTGCTGCCCATTGACCAATGAGCTGTCAGAGTGAACCACAGCATGGAGGAGAAGGGATTGTTGACGTTTGCGGACTCCTGGAGCTCTATATCTATATAATATAAAAATAATAATATTTTATAATATGTAGGTAGTTATATAATATAATATCTAATATCACGGCCAAAAGCTATGTGCGCCTCGGATGATATTATAAATCATAAAGACTGCGTCTGACTCTCTGGTACTTCCACAACAAGTAAAGACTCGTGGGGGTTATCTCGGCCTTGGTTGAGAAGAATTGGAGGAAAGGAACTTTGGCCTTGACTCTCTGAAGTCCATATTGAACCGTGACATGGAGGAGAAAAGGATTTTACTCCGGGAGCTGAGCTGCCTGACTGCCGCTGAGCTCCCCCCGCCGGAGCTCCCGGAGTACACCGGGCAGCTCCGGCGGGGGGAGCTCGACGGCAGTCCGGCAGCTCCGGCAGAAATAGGGATTGTACTCCCAGAGCTGAGCTGCTGGGCTGCCGCCGCCGAGTTCCCCCCTCCGGAGCTGCCTGTCCGCTGGTCCACAAAATCGTAGCTATGCTCTGATTGGAGGGGAGTGGGGAAGTGGGAGGTAATATTCAAATGTGCCTCCTTCCCACATAGGAGGGGGCGCCGAGACTGACTCGCTCGTTTGGTAACTGTAGAAGGGGTACTTTCAGAAATGCATATCTCACTCAAAAGATCATGTACAGACTTTTTTCATAGTTTGTGTTGCGTTAGGCTAGGGTTAATGAAGTAGACGGAGCTGCATTCAACGTGTTTACTCTTGAACTCCGGAAGTTCTCTGTGTCCCCTCTAAGCGGGTCCGTGCTACAACATACATATAGCTCAGCTATATTCTTTACACAACATCTCCCCCTCAAGTGAGAAATCCCTCCAATAACAAACAGGGTTCACTGTTAACACTCTGACAGTTATCTCAACATATCTAAACATGTATTACCTAAAGCTTAATATTGTAGGTTCCTAAGTTACACTCTTGTAAGGTATCAAATAAAGCACAAAGCTGTAAACATGCACAAAAACTTAAACCCTCTTACAGGTATCACATAAAGCATAAAGCTGTAAACATAAACAGGAAACTTAAACCTAAAAAGTGCACAACCCTGTATCACCCCTCTCTCTCTTTTTTTTTTTTTTCTTCTTCACCAGCTCATACCACAGTCCAACAGTCCTTAGAGATCCAGACGCCCCGGTGGGCATGAGACACGACCTGGATTTTGGCTTGTTTCGGCCGTGTCTGGTGTTGCCTTGGGCTGTGTATTTTATACTGGGCGCAAGTGGGTGCGATTACGCCTGAGCTGTCCTTCATCAGTGTGAATGAGGTAGGTGTTACCGCCTTCTGAATGACAGTGCCCTGCTTCCTCTCTCTTGTCAGCCACACGTCCTGACCGGGCTGCAGCTGCGGCTGGGAGAGAACTCTGTGACGCAAGTTGTAACGGCGTTGTTGGTCCGCCTTCGCCAGCTTTTCAGACCTTCTGAAGCCCTTGATGTTCAGCCACCGAGGATGAAGCGTTGCTGGATGTTGTGGTATGTCGGAGCGAATTTGTTGTGCTGGGGAGTAGCCACTCTCCAACGGTGTAGCCCGATATGTCAGTAGCGCTTTTGCTTTGTCACCTCCTCCTTTCCACAATCCTTTAACTGTGGCCACCGCCCGCTCCGCCTCTCCGCTTGCCTGGGGGTATCTGGGGATACTTGTGACATGAGTAAACCCATACTCCATGGCAAAGGACTCGAGCAGTGAACAACTGTATTGCGGCCCATTGTCAGAAACGACCGTCTCTGGTGTTCCATGGCGACCGAAAACATCCTTGAGGGCAGCTACAACAGTCACAGCTGAAGCTACCTTGAGGCGTGCTACCTCTATGTACCGTGAAAAATTGGTCCACTACAAGAAGATATGTCTCATTTTCCCAGAAAAACAAGTCCGAGCCGACTCGTTTCCAGGGTCTATCTTGCACAGGTGTGGTCTGCAACTGTTCTCGCTGTTCTGCCCTATGCTGTGAGCACGTGCTGCAGTTTTCCACCATCTGACTGATTTGGACAGACAGTCCTGGCCACCAGACTGACTGGCGGGCTCTCGCTCTGCATTTTACGATGAATGAAGAATCTCCAGTCTCATGTCACGTGGGATCACAATCCTTTGGCCTCTGAGAAGTAGCTGCCCAGTCAGTGTGATGTTACTCTTTTCAGGCCAGAAGGGGGCCAGCTCTGGGGGGAGAATATGTCTTTCTGGCTGGCCCATCTCACAGTACCTGATCAGCTTAGCACAGACCGGGTCGGTTTTCTGTCTCACTATAATTTCATTCAATCTGGGCTCTGTGGCAGGAAGACTCTGAGTGACCGCATCCACGAACACGGTGACCACAGCCTCGTTCTCTCTTTCCTCCTGTGTGAAAGTATGCTCTATAGGGGCCCTTGACAATGTGTCAGCAGTTATCAAGCTTTTACCCGGCACATGCACAATGTCATAAGTAAACCTCAGCAGCCTCAGTCTAAATATCAGCACTCTCGGGGGAAGTTCGTCGAGAGTCTTGGTGCTTAGCAATGGCACTAGTGGCTGGTGGTCCGTCTCTAATCTGAATTTCAGTCCCAGGAGATAGGAGGACAGTCGCTCACATTCCCACGTAGCTGCCAGAGCTTCTTTCTCTATTTGTGCATACTGTTTTTCGGTATCAGACATACCTCTCGAGATGAACACAATGGGTCTCCATGTTCCATCTGGCTGCTGTTGAGTTAGGACCCCAAACGATGAGGCGTCCGCCGACACACACGTTTCAGCTGTCGGTGAGTATGCAGCCAACACCTGTGTTGAACTCAGTTCTGCTTTGAGCCTTTGAAAGGCCTCCTTCTGTGGCTCTTCCCAACACCACTCGTTCTTTCCACATAGCAGGTCTTTGATCGGGCGTGTGTAGGATGCAAGATGGGGCCAAAACTTACTGAGGTTATTGGCCATTCCCATCACTCTCTTCACCCCTTCGATATCTGTTGGTGCAGGCATCTCTTGTATTGCTTTAATCTTCCCTTGGTCAGGTGTCACCCCGTCCACAGTGACACAGTGGCCCAGAAACATTATGCTGTCTTTTGCAAACTCTAATTTTTCCCCATTTAGTGTCAGTCCCTCTTCCTTGAGTTTTCTTAGGACCTGACGCAGTCTCTCAACGTGCTGGGTCTCGTGTACAGAGACCCTCGTGTACAGAGACCATACACGAGTATGTCATCTGCGTGACACACTGCACCCGCGCATCCTTCCAGCATCTGAAACATGCGACACTGAAAGTGTTCGGGCGCCGAACTGATTCCAAACGGTAGCCTATTGAACGCATACCGCCCGAACGGGGTAATGAAAGTCGTCAGCAGCTTGCTTTCATCTGACAATGGGATCTGCCAGAAGCCCGACGTGGCATCCAGCTTTGAGAAGATTTTCGCCCCAGCGAGCATTCCCAGAGTATGATCTATGGCTGGGAGAATGTGTCTCTCTCTCAGAACCCACGCACAGCCGTATTTTTCCATTGGGCTTGGGTACGACGAGGAGGCCAGCACACCATGGTGTAGGTTGTGTCACTTTGGAAACCACCCCCATACTTTGCATACGGTCAAGCTCTGTTCTCACCTTATCACGCAGTGGGAGAGGCACACGCCGTGGAGAAGACGGGGTGTATGGGACAGCATCCGGCTCCAATGCAATCGTGTAGGGCTCCTTTACTTTTCCCAGACCCGAGAATACAGGGGGGAACTGAGCTTTGAAATCCTCCTGTTGCACCTCCACTGTGGGGACACGCTTCACTAGCTTGAGAGCCATAATCGCTTGGAGACCTAAAAGAGGCTTTGTCAGTTCATCAACAACATACACTTGTTGTTTAGTTGCCTGTGTGGCAGCAAACCGATGATAGGAGACATTCTGACTCGTCTATGATTGGCCCACAAGATTATGGAGTTTAATTCAGGGATTACATGTATCAAAAACAATTACTTAGCCAAATCTGTCTGTATGATTCATAATGCTAGGGATCTGGATTTTGGGATCGGTCTGTTTATTTTACTGATAGAGCTGGGTTTAGTCATTTAACATTTCAAAACAGGAAGAATATCTGCAGAAATGACTAATTTGACCCCCTAATGGTCGGCTAAACGATAGTTAATGGGATGTACATGGAGACACAGAAAACACGAATAGGCATTAGAGTCCACTACCTGGGCTTTGCTCACTGAATCAGGGTAATTAATTTGGCTTAGTTTAGTGGAGCAATGTATGTAGATGGACAGCCCCCCTGCGAGATTTAATCAGGTGGACAATCACTCTTTCAATCCCATTAGGCAGTTTTAGCCGTGTTTTGAGACAATTCATTTGGGCATTTTAGGTAGGAAATAAACTGTTATAATATTATAGGACTTTATTGTTAGCGCTTCTGGTATTAAAGTGTCCGAATAATGATGCTAAGATTAAAAACTCATTATATAGCTGCTTTGGGAATTTAAAAATGATGGTTTAAACTTCATGAGTGATTGCAAGTTGTGGAAAGCGTGCCAAGAAAGACAAACCGAGGACTAAAATTGTGTCTTTCTTGATCTTCATAATTGTCTGCGTATCTAGTTTAATTTTTGGGTTTATTAATAACCAAATCATTCAGTTTATGGAGAATTATTTCCAAAATGGAAAAACATCATTGTAATGCTAATGTGTGTATGTGTGTCTGTGTGTTTGTGGGTGTGTGTGCGCCCGTGTGTGTGTCCGTGTGTGTGTGTGTGTGTGTGAGCACCCATGTGTGTGTGTATGTGTGTGTGTGTGTGTGTGTGTGTGTGTGTGTGTGTGTGTGTGTGTGTGTGTGTGTGTGTGTGTGTGTGTGTGTGTGTAAGCGTGCGTCCATGCGTGTGGATGTTTGCTTCGTGTTTACAGTGGCTTCATTCAGCAACGTTTGATCAGTGCAGACCCATCATGATGTGCGTTATGGCCCAGCGGGGGGGTACATCATTATCAAGTGTTTCTATAGTCATCGCGACACCACTTCAGATATCCAAGTTAAAAGGTGAAGTC
This sequence comes from Gadus macrocephalus, assembly GCF_031168955.1. NCBI lineage: Eukaryota > Metazoa > Chordata > Actinopteri > Gadiformes > Gadidae > Gadus > Gadus macrocephalus. The sequence goes on from NC_082389.1 coordinate 4,640,906, forward strand.
TGCAGGTGGCATGAGCCGCTCTGGAATCCAGTCTGGAGAGGCTTATTGTCTGTGATCACATGTTGTGTGCCCCCCCCTCCCCTCCCCGTCCCCTGTGTATCACCAGGACCTTATAGATTATCCATCCACCTTTACTACCCTCAGCCCTCTCTCGCAATATTTCCCATTTACATTTCATTTGTCTGACTCAGCAAAAACTCCCCCCCCCCCCCCCCCCCCCCCATTCTCTCTTCCACTTTGCTGCAGAGGAAATCGTCTGAAAATAATCACGGTAAATCTCCTCTAAAGGTTCCTGCACTATGCCGCCTTAAATCTCCAGCCCTCGGCCGGCCGTGTGTGTGTGTGTGTGTGTGTGTGTGTGTGTGTGTGTGTCCGTGTGTGCGTGTGCGTGTGTGCCTGCCTAGAAGTGTGTGTGCCTATAAATAGCCCCAATAGGGTTTTTACAACCCGACCATCACCGTGACAGCGGGCCGGGCCGAGTGACACGGGTGTCACACATGCATTATTCAGCCGAGCGCCTCATCAGCTCTTCTTGATTAAAAAATAAGTATAAATCTCCCGTGTGGACATGCGCGGTGGACTCCGAGGCGCTGCCGGGCAGAACGGTGCAGGGGGAGAGATCCAGAGTGCAGCTTTTGTTTTATCCCCTCGTTATTTTTTAAATAAGATCCAAATCGTTTCGTCGCCGTTTTCGCCCTTGTTGCGAATTAGCATGTGCTACTGAAGCTAGTTATTGTGATGCAATCATATTTAGTTCCCTGTCTATTTGGTGTATTCATCGTTTTTTTTTTGTAAAAGACATGACGTGTCGTACTTTGATTAAGCCAATACACTAAAGAATTACTTATTTAATTCAGTCCTTTGCGTACATGTGCTTGGCAGAGCACAATGTGTCATCCTGGCCTTACGTGTGTGTGTGTGTGTGTGTGTGCGTCTTTATAATTTGTGCCTACATGGTTGCTATATCCCGTGTGGCGAGTGGACTTTACGTTGGTCTCTCCGCTCACAAGCAGTCAGGATGCAGACGTCTGTTCAGCGGGCCGAGTGCTGGTTCTCCCCCAGGCTGCTGCCCCCCCCCCCCCCCCCTCCCTCCCCTCTCTATTGATTTGTGGGGGGAGTGGGGGAGAAGCAGAGACGTTTCCTCCTATGAGCGGTGTACAGTAGGAAGACCCACGCTCAGCGGCGTGCCTCCTAACAGCTCCAGGGCTCCAGGGACGAGAGCGTTTAACCCCTCATCAACCTGATTCTGGTTCTGGGTTTGACACATCCTGTGTTGAAACGTGTATGCCGTGCCCCCCCCCCCCCCCCCCCCCCCCTTCCGTGCATCAGGGATGGTGTATGGACCATGATTCATAGTTTTGCTACACATGGATTGGATTGACCTCAAGCACACACGTTTAAAACATTCATATTTTCAGATGTATGTAAAGATCCCCCTTGGGAGAAATCTGTGTATAGCTGCATATTAAGGGCAAAAAGGCATGTGTGTGTATTCGGTGAGTGTCCACCAGACCGCCCACAGCGGTGTCTCTGTGCCCTGCGTCACCGAGCCCGATACAGCTACAGTTGTTTACACTGTCGCTGTATGCATCGCCTCTACCGCGACTGACAGCCAGGGAGACACCACCGTCTTACGCACGCACGCACGCACGCACGCACACAACCAGACACAACCAGACACACACGGACACACACAACCAGACACACACACACACACACACACACACACACACACACACACACACACACACACACACACACACGGACACACACACAGAGGGGAGGATAACGACGTATGGTGTGTGATGATGAATGCCTTTTTTTAACCTCGCCAGGCGGTTCCTCCGTGTTCTGAGGAAGAATATTAATTCATTGACTGCCAACCGCCGCTACGTGCGCAGTCCTCTGCGCTTTTGTTTCCCGTTGTGACGAATGCGCTTGTGAAGCATGCGTAACTCTGGTAATCTCTCTCTCGCCCTTGCCCTCTCTCTCTCTCTCTCTCTCCCTCCCTCCCTCCCTCCCTCCCTCCCTCCCTCCCTCCCTCCCTCCCTCCCTCCATCCATCTATCCATCTATCCATCTATCTATCTCTCTCTCACCCTCTCTCGCTCATTCTCTATCTCTCCCTCGCTCCCTCCCTCACTCCCTCTATCTATCCTTGCGTTGCAACTGCAGCTAGATGGATGAGAAGGCACCCTGCACATATTCGATTCCCCCCCCCCCCCAATCTCCTCTCCGCCCCAGAGCTCCAAGCAGGATGCCATCTTCAGCTAATGATGCTCCACAAATTAAACGCCGCAGCCCTGAAACCAAGCCTGCTGCCTCCCATCCGTCATAAATGGCACTTGGATGGATCCATCGTATCAGAGGGCTCCTGATCCCGTCTCCCCCTCTCTCCCCTGTTGTCGCGTCAACCTCGTTGCCATGGCTGCCGGTGTATTCGCAAATTGCCATCGATCAGCGACGCGTGGACCGACACCTGTCGCTCGCACACGTACACGACCTGACCTCCCACGGAGGCCCTCGAGGTCGAATGTCTCCACCTCAAGGGTTTGACCCCGCCCCCGACCCCCACCGCTGGCCTCATGATGCCGGCCTTGTCAATCTGAACCCGCACGGTAAATGGACTGCATTTCTGCCGCGTTTTTCCAAACAGTGGCCGCTCAAAGAGCTTCACAGTATGGTCTGACATTCAGCCATTCATGCAGCGTTCACACGCCGACGGTGGCGCCAATCACGCAGGGCGACAGCCAGCTCATCAGGGGCCGTTAGGGTGAGGCGTCTTGCTCAGGGACACCTTGACATAGGAGGAGCCGGGGATCGAACTAGCAACCTTCCAGTTACCAGCCAACCCCTGGGCTGCACAGCGAGTTCAGACCCTTCATAGTGCTGTGGTGTTACACATGGGGGAGGGAGAGAGAGGCCGGTAGAAGGCAAATCTGGTTCCCCCAGCAGCCTCAGGTCGAGCCAGGGGAGGGTTTATCGGAGGTGGACAGGCCCGTTCGCCTCTCTGTGTGGTTTTGGTCACGGAGGCTTGGGAGTACAGAGTGGAAAAGCTTAGTTCTGTGCCACTTCCATCTGCGGCGACCAGAGGCTCTCGGAGGTAGCAGGGCCCGCTGTAATCTCTCACCGGAGTAAATGGGACATTCTAATGAAACAGGAATTTCTCCCAGTGCCAGGAATCCCGAGGTCGACGCGGCTGTGTTTGGCGTTTCGATTTACCATACAGTTGGTCGGTTTGACTGAAATTCTATTATTCGATGTGTGTGTGTGTGTGTGTGTGTGTGTGTGTGTGTGTGTGTGTGTGTGTGTGTGTGTGTGTGTGTGTGTGTGTGTGTGTGTGTGTGTGTGTGTGTGTGTATATATATATATATATATATATATATATATATATATATATATATATATGGTTGCTGTATACCAGTGGTGAGCGGACCTTATAAGCTGTGAATGCGACAAATGCCCAGGTATTTTCAAAGATTTGTTTTTCAGATTACTTCATTTCGGACCGACCATGACAGTTCTGTTGTGCTTCGATCTCCATGTGTGTCTGAAAGGCTGCCTGAGCGCTGCCCGGTGTTCAGCCATTCTCACGCATGTGCTCTGTGACATCTCCCGCCTCCGTGAGAGTGCAGCGTCGGGAGAGATGCTGAGGAATTCTTAGCTTTTTAAATCCAGTGACACAGCGCTACAACGCCCGCTGGTGGATATGCTCAGCTACACATTCCCTAGCAACCTGCTCCACTTATCTCTATCAACAGATATCTGCATACAAATTCAGAATCATTAGGCGACGGGGCAAGATTTTGGTTTACATTTGGAGTCCATTTGAGTATTATTGACCAATTGTTGACCATTTGAATATATTTTTTAGAAAAAATAATAATATAAATATATATAAATATAAATATATATATTTATAAATATTTGCATAGATATTTTTATACACAGATATATATATTTAATTTATACACATACATTTGTGTGTGTGATTATATATATATGAGAGGAACAACACATATACAGTACATATACACACATATATTTGTGTGTATATATATGTGTTGTCCGTCACACACACACACACATGCCCGCACCGCCACCACACTACACCGCCACCACACGACAGAGTGGATTCTCCCTGAAGTACATTCATGTCTCTGCTGAAACCCGCCCACTCATCTCACAGGAACTCCTCTGATGTTGTGAGGAGGATTTTGTCGGAGCAATGGATTCTGTGAACGTTTTGGCCTAAGACCATATCGAGTCAAAGTGAGGGTTGCAAAGCAAAACTAATGTTTAAAGGTAGCTAGGAGCTGTTGGCAGCTAGCGTTTCCT